>NC_034194.2:41835839-41868339 GCF_002021735.2 Oncorhynchus kisutch
AACTGACCCTGTATATAACTACTGACCCTGTATATAGCTACTGACCCTGTATATAACTACTGACCCTGTATATAGCTACTGACCCTGTATATAACTACTGACCCTGTATATAGCTACTGACCCTGTATATAACTACTGACCCTGTATATAGCTACTGACCCTGTATATATCTACTGACCCTGTATATAGCTACTGACCCTGTATATGACTACTGACCCTGGAACTGACCCTGTATATAACTACTGACCCTGTATATAGCTACTGACCCTGTATATAACTACTGACCCTGTATATAGCTACTGACCCTGTATATATCTACTGACCCTGTATATAGCTACTGATCCTGTATATAACTACTGACCCTGTATATAGCTACTGACCCTGTATATAGCTACTGACCCTGTATATAACTACTGACCCTGTATATAGCTACTGACCCTGTATATAACTACTGACCCTGGAACTGACCCTGTATATAGCTACTGACCCTGGAACTGACCCTGTATATAGCTACTGACCCTGGAACTGACCCTGTATATAGCTACTGACCCTGTATATAGCTACTGACCCTGGAACTGACCCTGTATATAGCTACTGACCCTGTATATAACTACTGACCCTGTATATAACTACTGACCCTGTATATAACTACTGACCCTGTATATAGCTACTGACCCTGGAACTGACCCTGTATATAGCTACTGACCCTGTATATAGCTACTGACCCTGGAACTGACCCTGTATATAACTACTGTCCCTGTATATAGCTACTGACCCTGTATATTGCTACTGACCCTGGAACTGTCCCTGTATATAACTACTGACCCTGTATATAGTTACTGACCCTGTATATAGCTACTGACCCTGTATATAACTACTGACCCTGTATATAGCTACTGACCCTGTATATATCTACTGACCCTGTATATAACTACTGACCCTGTATATAGCTACTGACCCTGGAACTGACCCTGTATATATCTACTGACCCTGTATATATCTACTGACCCTGTATATAGCTACTGACCCTGTATATATCTACTGACCCTGTATATAGCTACTGTCCCTGTATATAACTACTGACCCTGTATATAGCTACTGACCCTGGAACTGACCCTGTATATAGCTACTGACCCTGTATATAACTACTGACCCTGTATATAACTACTGACCCTGTATATAGCTACTGACCCTGGAACTGACCCTGTATATAGCTACTGACCCTGTATATAACTACTGACCCTGTATATAACTACTGACCCTGGAACTGTCCCTGTATATAGCTACTGACCCTGTATATAGCTACTGACCCTGTATAGAGCTACTGACCCTGGAACTGACCCTGTATATAACTACTGTCCCTGTATATAGCTACTGACCCTGTATATTGCTACTGACCCTGGAACTGTCCCTGTATATAACTACTGACCCTGTATATAGTTACTGTCCCTGTATATAGCTACTGACCCTGGAACTGTCCCTGTATATAGCTACTGACCCTGTATATAGCTACTGACCCTGTATATAACTACTGACCCTGTTTATAGCTACTGACCCTGTATATAGTTACTGTCCCTGTATATAGCTACTGACCCTGGAACTGTCCCTGTATATAACTACTGACCCTGGAACTGTCCCTGTATATAACTACTGACCCTGGAACTGTCCCTGTATTTAACTACTGACCCTGGATCTGTCCCTGTATTTAACTACTGACTCTGGAAGTGTCCCTGTATTTAACTACTGACCCTGGACCTGTCCCTGTATTTAACTACTGACCCTGGACCTGTCCCTGTATTTAACTACTGACCCTGGACCTGTCCCTGTATTTAACTACTGACCCTGGACCTGTCCCTGTATTTAACTACTGACCCTGGACCTGTCCCTGTATTTAACTACTGACCCTGGATCTGTCCCTTTATTTAACTACTGACTCTGGAACTGTATAAAGCTTACTTTATTCCTTCTGTTCTTCTTGTTTGTATTGTTGTTTGGTGTTGTATTTGTTATTTATATCGTACTGCTGCATTGTTGGGTAAGTTCAAGCAAGAATGGCATTTCACTGTACTGGTGCACGTGACAGTAACACCGAAACACCACACCACTCTCCCATAGAGCGGTCCTGTCCTGTATCCCGGTCGCACCACGGACCAGCTAGCAGCTAACGTCATTAATACACGTGTCACAGGGGGACAGGGTGGCTCAAAACCAGCACTCCCCCCCCCCCCCCCCCACACCACCTGCTCTCTCCGTCCATCAGTAAAAATCTACTGTTCTAATTCCTAATTCTCTCTGTCGGGACATCAGATGTTGTCTGCTGTTACTCAGAGCAGACCCAGTCCCGCCCGTATCTACTGTTTCAATCACATCCCACAGCAGAACAACATGTTAACTAACTAGGGGAGATAATGGAGGTGGGGGGGGGCAAAATGTTAACTAGGGGAAATAATGGAGGTGGGGGGGGCAACATGTTAACTAGGGGAGATAATGGAGGTGGGGGGGGGGGGCAACATGTTAACTAGGGGAAATAATGGAGGTGGGGGGGGCAACATGTTAACTAGGGGAAATAATGGAGGTGGGGGGGGCAACATGTTAACTAGGGGAGATAATGGAGGTGGGGGGGGCAACATGTTAACTAGGGGAAATAATGGAGGGGGGGGCAACATGTTAACTAGGGGAGATAATGGAGGTGGGGGGGGGGGCAACATGTTAACTAGGGGAAATAATGGAGGTGGGGGGGCAACATGTTAACTAGGGGAGATAATGGAGGTGGGGGGGCAACATGCTAACTAGGGGAGATATTGGAGGTGGGGGGGGGGGGGGGCAACATGTTAACTAGGGGAAATAATGGAGGTGGGGGGGCAACATGTTAACTAGGGGAGATAATGGAGGTGGGGGGGCAACATGTTAACTAGGGGAGATAATGGAGGTGGGGGGCAACATGTTAACTAGGGGAAATAATGGAGGGGGGGCAACATGTTAACTAGGGGAAATAATGGAGGGGGGGGCAACATGTTAACTAGGGGAAATAATGGAGGGGGGGGCAACATGTTAACTAGGGGAGATAATGGAGGTGGGGGGGGCAACATGTTAACTAGGGGAAATAATGGAGGTGGGGGGGCAACATGTCAACTAGGGGAGATAATGGAGGTGGGGGGGGCAACATGTTAACTAGGGGAGATAATGGAGGTGGGGGGGGGCAACATGTTAACTAGGGGAAATAATGGAGGTGGGGGGGGCAACATGTCAACTAGGGGAGATAATGGAGGTGGGGGGGGCAACATGTTAACTAGGGGAGATAATGGAGGTGGGGGGGGGCAACATGTTAACTAGGGGGAAATAATGGAGGTGGGGGGGGCAACATGTTAACTAGGGGAGATAATGGAGGTGGGGGGGGCAACATGTTAACTAGGGGAGATAATGGAGGCGGGGGGGGCAACATGTTAACTAGGGGAAATAATGGAGGTGGGGGGGGCAACATGTTAACTAGGGGAGATAATGGAGGTGGGGGGGGGGCAACATGTTAACTAGGGGAAATAATGGAGGTGGGGGGGCAACATGTTAACTAGGGGAGATAATGGAGGTGGGGGGGGCAACATGTTAACTAGGGGAGATAATGGAGGTGGGGGGGCAACATGTTAACTAGGGGAAATAATGGAGGTGGGGGGGGCAACATGTTAACTAGGGGAGATAATGGAGGTGGGGGGGCAACATGTTAACTAGGGGAGATAATGGAGGTGGGGGGGGGGGCAACATGTTAACTAGGGGAGATAATGGAGGTGGGGGGGCAACATGTTAACTAGGGGAAATAATGGAGGTGGGGGGGGCAACATGTTAACTAGGGGAGATAATGGAGGTGGGGGGGCAACATGTTAACTAGGGGAAATAATGGAGGGGGGGGGCAACATGTTAATTAGGGGAGATAATGGAGGTGGGGGGGGGGGCAACATGTTAACTAGGGGAAATAATGGAGGTGGGGGGGGCAACATGTCAACTAGGGGCGATAATGGAGGTGGGGGGGCAACATGTTAACTAGGGGAGATAATGGGGGTGGGGGGGGGGCAACATGTTAACTAGGGGGAAATAATGGAGGTGGGGGGGGCAACATGTTAACTAGGGGAGATAATGGAGGTGGGGGGGGGAACATGTTAACTAGGGGAGATAATGGAGGCGGGGGGGCAACATGTTAACTATGGGAAATAATGGAGGTGGGGGGGGCAACATGTTAACTAGGGGAGATAATAGAGGTGGGGGGGGGCAACATGTTAACTAGGGGAAATAATGGAGGTGGGGGGGGGCAACATGTTAACTAGGGGAGATAATGGAGGTGGGGGGGGGGGCAACATGTTAACTAGGGGAGATAATGGAGGTGGGGGGGGGCAACATGTTAACTAGGGGAAATAATGGAGGTGGGGGGGCAACATGTTAACTAGGGGGGATAATGGAGGTGGGGGGGGCAACATGTTAACTAGGGGAGATAATGGAGGTGGGGGGGGGGGAAACATGTTAACTAGGGGAAATAATGGAGGTGGGGGGGCAACATGTTAACTAGGGGAGATAATGGAGGTGGGGGGGCAACATGTTAACTAGGGGAAATAATGGAGGTGGGGGGGGCAACATGTTAACTAGGGGAGATAATGGAGGTGGGGGGGCAACATGTTAACTAGGGGAAATAATGGAGGGGGGGGGCAACATGTTAACTAGGGGAGATAATGGAGGTGGGGGGGGGCAACATGTTAACTAGGGGAGATAATGGAGGTGGGGGGGCAACATGTTAACTAGGGGAAATAGGAACGAAGGTCAGGACGTGACAATTACAGGGATTCAACCAACACGTGTATAGCCTTCATGCTAAGCATTCAATTCAACCGCCTTTAGGAAATCCCTGCACGACACACAATGCTGTTTAGGCTGACCTACTAAGCAAATTTCCTCTCTCTATCTGTCATCCTCTCTCTATCTGATTGTCATCCTCTCTCTATCTGTCATCCTCTCTCTATCTGTCATCCTCTCTCTATCTGTCATCCTCTCTCTATCTGTCATCCTCTCACTATCTGTCATCCTCTCTATCTGTCATCCTCTCTCTATCTGTCATCCTCTCTCTATCTGTCATCCTCTATCTGTCATCCTCTCTCTATCTGTCATCCTCTCTCTATCTGTCATCCTCTCTCTATCTGTTTGTCATCCTCTCTCTATCTGTCATCCTCTCTCTATCTGTCATCCTCTCTCTGTCATCCTCTCTCTGTCTGTCATCCTCTCTATATCTGTCATCCTCTCTCTGTCATCCTCTCTCTGTCTATCATCCTCTCTCTATCTGTCATCCTCTCTCTATCTGTCATCCTCTCTCTATCTGTCATCCTCTATCTGTCATCCTCTATCTGTCATCCTCTCTCTATCTGTTTGTCACCCTCTCTCTATCTGATTGTCATCCTCTCTCTATCTGATTGTCATCCTCTCTCTATCTGTCATCCTCTCTCTATCTGTCATCCTCTCTCTATCTGTCATCCTCTCTCTATCTGTCATCCTCTCTCTATCTGATTGTCATCCTCTCTCTATCTGTCATCCTCTCTATCTGTCATCCTCTCTCTATCTGTCATCCTCTCTCTATCTGTCATCCTCTCTCTATCTGATTGTCATCCTCTCTCTATCTGTCTGTCATCCTCTCTCTATCTGTCATCCTCTCTCTATCTGTCATCCTCTCTCTATCTGTCATCCTCTCTCTATCTGATTGTCATCCTCTCTCTATCTGTCATCCTCTCTCTATCTGTCATCCTCTCTCTTCTGTCATCCTCTCTCTATCTGTCATCCTCTCTCTATCTGTCATCCTCTCTCTATCTGTCATCCTCTCTCTATCTGATTGTCATCCTCTCTCTATCTGTCATCCTCTCTCTATCTGTCATCCTCTCTCTATCTGTCATCCTCCTCTCTATCTGATTGTCATCCTCTCTCTATCTGTCATCCTCTCTCTATCTGTCATCCTCTCTCTATCTGTCATCCTCTCTCTTTCTGTCATCCTCTCTCTATCTGTCATCCTCTCTCTATCTGTCATCCTCTCTCTATCTGTCATCCTCTCTCTATCTGATTGTCATCCTCTCTCTATCTGTCATCCTCTCTCTATCTGTCATCCTCTCTCTATCTGTCATCCTCTCTCTATCTGTCATCCTCTCTCTATCTGTCATCCTCTCTCTATCTGTCATCCTCTCTCTATCTGTCATCCTCTCTCTATCTGTCATCTCTCTCTGTCATCCTCTCTCTATCTGTCATCCTCTCTCTATCTGATTGTCATCCTCTCTCTATCTGTCATCCTCTCTCTATCTGTCATCCTCTCTCTATCTGTCATCCTCTCTCTATCTGTCATCCTCTCTCTATCTGTCATCCTCTCTCTATCTGTCATCCTCTCTCTATCTGTCATCCTCTCTCTATCTGTCATCCTCTCTCTATCTGTCATCCTCTATCTGTCATCCTCTCTCTAACTTCTCCTTTAATTTAAAGAGGTGGGTAGGAAAACATACAAGGAATGAATTTAATACCATGGAGCTATTGATTTTGTTTTGGATTCTTCCTGTCACATTACTGATGTGTCCAGAAGTAATCCAGAACTAACACATTATATCTGAGACAGATCCATTTCAAATATACCATAACGACAAGGAGAAAGAACCCAACAACACGGCACTTTAATACATCTCCAATAGAATGGATTATCACACTGCTACAGAGACATCTGATTATTTATTTTAATATCGTGATTATTATGCAACTGTTTCTCAACATTACATTTTTTTGTTGTTGTTGTTATTGCATATTATTTTTTGTTTATTCTCTAAGACACCAGAAGTCTAGTTACTGAACATTTTCACCTGTCATTTTGTCATGGGGAATTACTGATAAAAAAAATGAAGCTCAAATCACAAAACGGTCTTAGTTTAGTCTTGTGTTATTCCACGTGTGTCGTGTTCTGAACTACATCTCATGTTCTTTTTGCCTCAAGACAATAACAGGTGCGACCGGGGGGAGTCCAGCAATCTGACACGGCACCCATGTCTACAGTGTTGGCTTAGAATGTAGCCTACTGCCCTTTGACGCATCCTCTGTCTGTCTGTCATCCTCTCTCTATCTGTCATCCTCTCTCTGTCTGTTATCCTCTCTCTGTCTGTCATCCTCTCTCTGTCTGTTATCCTCTCTCTGTCTGTCATCCTCTCTCTGTCTGTCATCCTCTCTCTGTCTGTTATCCTCTCTCTGTCTGTCATCCTCTCTCTATCTGTTATCCTCTCTCTGTCTGTCATCCTCTCTCTGTCTGTCATCCTCTCTCTATCTGTCATCCTCTCTCTGTCTGTCATCCTCTCTCTGTCTGTTATCCTCTCTCTGTCTGTTATCCTCTCTCTGTCTGTCATCCTCTCTCTATCTGTTATCCTCTCTCTGTCTGTTATCCTCTCTCTGTCTGTCATCCTCTCTCTGTCTGTCATCCTCTCTCTGTCTGTCATCCTCTCTCTATCTGTCATCCTCTCTCTGTCTGTTATCCTCTCTCTGTCTGTCATCCTCTCTCTGTCTGTCATCCTCTCTCTGTCTGTTATCCTCTCTCTGTCTGTCATCCTCTCTCTATCTGTCATCCTCTCTATATCTGTTATCCTCTCTCGGTCTGTCATCCTCTCTCTATCTGTCATCCTCTCTCTGTCTGTCATCCTCTCTCTGTCTGTCATCCTCTCTCTGTCTGTCATCCTCTCTCTATCTGTTTGTCATCCTCTCTCTATCTGTCATCCTCTCTCTGTCTGTCATCCTCTCTCTGTCTGTCATCCTCTCTCTGTCTGTTATCCTCTCTCTATCTGTCATCCTCTCTCTGTCTGTTATCCTCTCTCTATCTGTCATCCTCTCTCTGTCTGTTATCCTCTCTCTGTCTGTCATCCTTTCTCTATCTGTTATCCTCTCTCTTTCTGTTATCCTCTCTCTATCTGTCATCCTCTCTCTGTCTGTCATCCTCTGTCTGTCTGTCTGTCTGTCTGTCTGTCTGTCTGTCTGTCTGTCTGTCTGTCTGTCTGTCTGTCTGTCTGTCTGTCTGTCTGTCTGTCTGTCTGTCTGTCTGTCTGTCTGTCTGTCTGTCTGTCTGTCTGTCTGTCTGTCTGTCATCCTCTCTCTGTCATTGTCTCTATGTATCGGTTCAATAAAAATAATAGGAAAGTAACAGGTGTCAACTTTATCTTTTTACATTTTCTATCTTCAGTCATTTTCCTACTGGACGCCGTCAGGAGTTTCCATGGTACGGTCATGAGGCTGTTTGACTTGCTGTCGCTAACATGAGTTATCAGGTCAGTGTGTGAATCTCCAGTCCCGCCCGTGTGTGTGTCTGTGACCGCAGCTCGCTACACTGCTGACTGTTTGTCTGGGATGTAAGGAAACCTGTTTGGGGACACAGGGAGGGACAGAGAGAACCAGAGAATGTGTTGCAAGGTTCATAACGCTGATAGAAAATGTGCGACAAACAATTTGTGATGAACAGCATAAACAGGACGTCAGACATGACGCAGGGTCAGACATGTGCTAACACACCTACTGTACAATACATACATGTATGCATTACGATTCATAATGAATAACAAACAATATGTTTCATTCATAGTCCATGGAGTGTGTGAGTGTGTCAGTGTGTCCAGGCGTGTGTGGGTGGGTGGACTCGTACATTGTGTGTGTGTGTGTGTGTGTGTGTGTGTGTGTGAGTGTGTCAGTGTGTCCAGGCGTGTGTGGGTGGGTGGACTCATACATTGTGTGTGTGTGTGTGTGTGTATTCTGATCCCCTGTCGGAAGGAGGTATAGCGTGAGAGGAGGGCATTACTAACAGGACCTCTTGCTCCAGGCTAATCGGCCGGTGGTCCGAGCCACAATCCCAGAATCCTCTTGGGGTTAAACCAATGTATTCTAAGAACCAAACCCCCCCTGAGCTGACCTCACCTCTCTGGTGAAGCCCTCACAGAGACAGATTTAGTCAGTGTTTGCACGAATGCTGCATACTGTAGGTTGTGTAGCTGCACATACAGTCTTCTTAAATGTCATTTCCTGTCTGGGTAACCTGGGCAACGAGATACCTTTTCTTCTCACAAACATGCAACTTTGATGATAGATATTTGTCCGAAATTAAATTCTCTCTCTCTCTCTGTTAAAACAGACAGAGAAAACAAGACACATAATCTTATGTTTATTACTTAGTTTGAAAAGGCGTATGAAATAAACTATTAAACACTAAATATAGTTTGTATTTTATTATACAATTTGTTTTTTTTACCAGGTTGTCCCAGGATGACCCTTTATAGGGTCACCTACTAAAGACTGGAGCTGGTTTAGTTTAAACCTCAGGAGACAGGACCAACCACCTACTAAAGACTGGAGCTGGTTTAGTTAAACCTCAGGAGACAGGACCAACCACCTACTAAAGACTGGAGCTGGTTTAGTTAAACCTCAGGAGACAGGACCAACCACCTACTAAAGACTGGAGCTGGTTTAGTTTAAACCTCAGGAGACAGGACCAACCACCTACTAAAGACTGGAGCTGGTTTAGTTAAACCTCAGGAGACAGGACCAACCACCTACTAAAGACTGGAGCTGGTTTAGTTAAACCTCAGGAGACAGGACCAACCACCTACTAAAGACTGGAGCTGGTTTAGTTAAACCTCAGGAGACAGGACCAACCACCTACTAAAGATTGAAGCTGGTTTAGTTTAAACCTCAGGAGACAGGACCAACCACCTACTAAAGACTGGAGCTGGTTTAGTTAAACCTCAGGAGACAGGACCAACCACCTACTAAAGACTGGAGCTGGTTTAGTTTAAACCTCAGGAGACAGGACCAACCACCTACTAAAGACTGGAGCTGGTTTAGTTTAAACCTCAGGAGACAGGACCAACCACCTACTAAAGACTGGATCTGGTTTAGTTTAAACCTCAGGAGACAGGACCAACCACCTACTAAAGACTGGAGCTGGTTTAGTTTAAACCTCAGGAGACAGGACCAACCACCTACTAAAGACTGGAGCTGGTTTAGTTAAACCTCAGGAGACAGGACCAACCACCTACTAAAGACTGGAGCTGGTTTAGTTTAAACCTCAGGAGACAGGACCAACCACCTACTAAAGACTGGAGCTGGTTTAGTTTAAACCTCAGGAGACAGGACCAACCACCTACTAAAGACTGGAGCTGGTTTAGTTAAACCTCAGGAGACAGGACCAACCACCTACTAAAGACTGGAGCTGGTTTAGTTAAACCTCAGGAGACAGGACCAACCACCTACTAAAGACTGGAGCTGGTTTAGTTTAAACCTCAGGAGACAGGACCAACCACCTACTAAAGACTGGAGCTGGTTTAGTTTAAACCTCAGGAGACAGGACCAACCACCTACTAAAGACTGGAGCTGGTTTAGTTAAACCTCAGGAGACAGGACCAACCACCTACTAAAGACTGGAGCTGGTTTAGTTTAAACCTCAGGAGACAGGACCAACCACCTACTAAAGACTGGAGCTGGTTTAGTTAAACCTCAGGAGACAGGACCAACCACCTACTAAAGACTGGAGCTGGTTTAGTTAAACCTCAGGAGGCAGGACCAACCACCTACTAAAGACTGGAGCTGGTTTAGTTAAACCTCAGGAGACAGGACCAACCACCTACTAAAGACTGGAGCTGGTTTAGTTAAACCTCAGGAGACAGGACCAACCACCTACTAAAGACTGGAGCTGGTTTAGTTTAAACCTCAGGAGACAGGACCAACCACCTACTAAAGACTGGAGCTGGTTTAGTTAAACCTCAGGAGACAGGACCAACCACCTACTAAAGACTGGAGCTGGTTTAGTTTAAACCTCAGGAGACAGGACCAACCACCTACTAAAGACTGGAGCTGGTTTAGTTAAACCTCAGGAGACAGGACCAACCACCTACTAAAGACTGGAGCTGGTTTAGTTAAACCTCAGGAGACAGGACCAACCACCTACTAAAGACTGGAGCTGGTTTAGTTAAACCTCAGGAGACAGGACCAACCACCTACTAAAGACTGGAGCTGGTTTAGTTAAACCTCAGGAGACAGGACCAACCACCTACTAAAGACTGGAGCTGGTTTAGTTAAACCTCAGGAGACAGGACCAACCACCTACTAAAGACTGGAGCTGGTTTAGTTAAACCTCAGGAGACAGGACCAACCACCTAATAAAGACTGGAGCTGGTTTAGTTTAAACCTCAGGAGACAGGACCAACCACCTACTAAAGAATGGAGCTGGTTTAGTTAAACCTCAGGAGGCAGGACCAACCACCTACTAAAGACTGGAGCTGGTTTAGTTAAACCTCAGGAGACAGGAACAACCACCTACTAAAGACTGGAGCTGGTTTAGTTAAACCTCTCAGGAGACAGGACCAACCACCTACTAAAGACTGGAACTGGTTTAGTTAAACCTCAGGAGGCAGGACCAACCACCTACTAAAGACTGGAGCTGGTTTAGTTCAACCTCAGGAGACAGGACCAACCACCTACTAAAGACTGGAGCTGGTTTAGTTTAAACCTCAGGAGACAGGACCAACCACCTACTAAAGACTGGAGCTGGTTTAGTTAAACCTCAGGAGACAGGACCAACCACCTACTAAAGAATGGAGCTGGTTTAGTTAAACCTCAGGAGGCAGGACCAACCACCTACTAAAGACTGGAGCTGGTTTAGTTAAACCTCAGGAGACAGGACCAACCACCTACTAAAGACTGGAGCTGGTTTAGTTAAACCTCAGGAGGCAGGACCAACCACCTACTAAAGACTGGAGCTGGTTTAGTTAAACCTCAGGAGACCGGACCAACCACCTACTAAAGACTGGAGCTGGTTTAGTTCAACCTCAGGAGACAGGACCAACCACCTACTAAAGACTGGAGCTGGTTTAGTTAAACCTCTCAGGAGGCAGGACCAACCACCTACTAAAGACTGGAGCTGGTTTAGTTTAAACCTCAGGAGGCAGGACCAACCACCTACTAAAGACTGGAGCTGGTTTAGTTAAACCTCAGGAGGCAGGACAAACCACCTACTAAAGACTGGAGCTGGTTTAGTTAAACCTCAGGAGGCAGGACCAACCACCTACTAAAGACTGGAGCTGGTTTAGTTAAACCTCAGGAGGCAGGACCAACCACCTACTAAAGAATGGAGCTGGTTTAGTTAAACCTCAGTAGGCAGGACCAACCACCTACTAAAGACTGGAGCTGGTTTAGTTAAACCTCAGGAGACAGGACCAACCACCTACTAAAGACTGGAGCTGGTTTAGTTAAACCTCAGGAGACAGGACCAACCACCTACTAAAGACTGGAGCTGGTTTAGTTAAACCTCAGGAGGCAGGACCAATCACCTACTAAAGACTGGAGCTGGTTTAGTTTAAACCTCAGGAGACAGGACCAACCACCTACTAAAGACTGGAGCTGGTTTAGTTAAACCTCAGGAGACAGGACCAACCACCTACTAAAGACTGGAGCTGGTTTAGTTAAACCTCAGGAGACAGGACCAACCACCTACTAAAGACTGGAGCTGGTTTAGTTTAAACCTCAGGAGACAGGACCAACCACCTACTAAAGACTGGAGCTGGTTTAGTTAAACCTCAGGAGACAGGACCAACCACCTACTAAAGACTGGAGCTGGTTTAGTTTAAACCTCAGGAGACAGGACCAACCACCTACTAAAGACTGGAGCTGGTTTAGTTAAACCTCAGGAGGCAGGACCAACCACCTACTAAAGACTGGAGCTGGTTTAGTTTAAACCTCAGGAGACAGGACCAACCACCTACTAAAGACTGGAGCTGGTTTAGTTAAACCTCAGGAGACAGGACCAACCACCTACTAAAGACTGGAGCTGGTTTAGTTAAACCTCAGGAGACAGGACCAACCACATACTAAAGACTGGAGCTGGTTTAGTTAAACCTCAGGAGGCAGGACCAACCACCTACTAAAGACTGGAGCTGGTTTAGTTAAACCTCAGGAGACAGGACCAACCACCTACTAAAGACTGGAGCTGGTTTAGTTCAACCTCAGGATACAGGACCAACCACCTACTAAAGACTGGAGCTGGTTTAGTTAAACCTCTCAGGAGACAGGACCAACCACCTACTAAAGACTGGAGCTGGTTTAGTTTAAACCTCAGGAGGCAGGACCAACCACCTACTAAAGACTGGAGCTGGTTTAGTTAAACCTCAGGAGGCAGGACAAACCACCTACTAAAGACTGGAGCTGGTTTAGTTAAACCTCAGGAGGCAGGACCAACCACCTACTAAAGACTGGAGCTGGTTTAGTTAAACCTCAGGAGGCAGGACCAACCACCTACTAAAGAATGGAGCTGGTTTAGTTAAACCTCAGGAGGCAGGACCAACCACCTACTAAAGACTGGAGCTGGTTTAGTTAAACCTCAGGAGACAGGACCAACCTCCTACTAAAGACTGGAGCTGGTTTAGTTAAACCTCAGGAGACAGGACCAACCACCTACTAAAGACTGGAGCTGGTTTAGTTAAACCTCAGGAGGCAGGACCAATCACCTACTAAAGACTGGAGCTGGTTTAGTTTAAACCTCAGGAGACAGGACCAACCACCTACTAAAGACTGGAGCTGGTTTAGTTAAACCTCAGGAGACAGGACCAACCACCTACTAAAGACTGGAGCTGGTTTAGTTAAACCTCAGGAGACAGGACCAACCACCTACTAAAGACTGGAGCTGGTTTAGTTTAAACCTCAGGAGACAGGACCAACCACCTACTAAAGACTGGAGCTGGTTTAGTTAAACCTCAGGAGACAGGACCAACCACCTACTAAAGACTGGAGCTGGTTTAGTTTAAACCTCAGGAGACAGGACCAACCACCTACTAAAGACTGGAGCTGGTTTAGTTAAACCTCAGGAGGCAGGACCAACCACCTACTAAAGACTGGAGCTGGTTTAGTTAAACCTCAGGAAACAGGACCAACCACCTACTAAAGACTGGAGCTGGTTTAGTTAAACCTCAGGAGACAGGACCAACCACCTACTAAAGACTGGAGCTGGTTTAGTTAAACCTCAGGAGACAGGACCAACCACCTACTAAAGACTGGAGCTGGTTTAGTTAAACCTCAGGAGACAGGACCAACCACCTACTAAAGACTGGAGCTGGTTTAGTTTAAACCTCAGGAGACAGGACCAACCACCTACTAAAGACTGGAGCTGGTTTAGTTAAACCTCAGGAGACAGGACCAACCACCTACTAAAGAATGGAGCTGGTTTAGTTAAACCTCAGGAGGCAGGACCAACCACCTACTAAAGACTGGAGCTGGTTTAGTTAAACCTCTCAGGAGACAGGACCAACCACCTACTAAAGACTGGAGCTGGTTTAGTTAAACCTCAGGAGACAGGACCAACCACCTACTAAAGAATGGAGCTGGTTTAGTTAAATCTCAGGAGGCAGGACCAACCACCTACTAAAGACTGGAGCTGGTTTAGTTAAACCTCAGGAGACAGGACCAACCACCTACTAAAGACTGGAGCTGGTTTAGTTAAACCTCTCAGGAGACAGGACCAACCACCCACTAAAGACTGGAGCTGGTTTAGTTTAAACCTCAGGAGGCAGGACCAACCACCTACTAAAGACTGGAGCTGGTTTAGTTAAACCTCAGGAGGCAGGACCAACCACCTACTAAAGACTGGAGCTGGTTTAGTTAAACCTCAGGAGACAGGACCAACCACCTACTAAAGACTGGAGCTGGTTTAGTTTAAACCTCAGGAGACAGGACCAACCACCTACTAAAGACTGGAGCTGGTTTAGTTAAACCTCAGGAGACAGGACCAACCTCCTACTAAAGAATGGAGCTGGTTTAGTTAAACCTCAGGAGGCAGGACCAACCACCTACTAAAGACTGGAGCTGGTTTAGTTAAACCTCAGGAGACAGGACCAACCACCTACTAAAGACTGGAGCTGGTTTAGTTAAACCTCAGGAGGCAGGGCCAACCACCTACTAAAGACTGGAGCTGGTTTAGTTAAACCTCAGGAGACAGGACCAACCACCTACTAAAGACTGGAGCTGGTTTAGTTCAACCTCAGGAGACAGGACCAACCACCTACTAAAGACTGGAGCTGGTTTAGTTAAACCTCTCAGGAGACAGGACCAACCACCTACTAAAGACTGGAGCTGGTTTAGTTTAAACCTCAGGAGGCAGGACCAACCACCTACTAAAGACTGGAGCTGGTTTAGTTAAACCTCAGGAGGCAGGACAAACCACCTACTAAAGACTGGAGCTGGTTTAGTTAAACCTCAGGAGGCAGGACCAACCACCTACTAAAGACTGGAGCTGGTTTAGTTAAACCTCAGGAGGCAGGACCAACCACCTACTAAAGACTGGAGCTGGTTTAGTTAAACCTCAGGAGGCAGGACCAACCACCTACTAAAGACTGGAGCTGGTTTAGTTAAACCTCAGGAGACAGGACCAACCACCTACTAAAGACTGGAGCTGGTTTAGTTAAACCTCAGGAGACAGGACCAACCACCTACTAAAGACTGGAGCTGGTTTAGTTAAACCTCAGGAGACAGGACCAACCACCTACTAAAGACTGGAGCTGGTTTAGTTAAACCTCAGGAGACAGGACCAACCACCTACTAAAGACTGGAGCTGGTTTAGTTAAACCTCTCAGGAGACAGGACCAACCACCTACTAAAGACTGGAGCTGGTTTAGTTAAACCTCAGGAGACAGGACCAACCACCTACTAAAGAATGGAGCTGGTTTAGTTAAACCTCAGGAGGCAGGACCAACCACCTACTAAAGACTGGAGCTGGTTTAGTTAAACCTCAGGAGACAGGACCAACCACCTACTAAAGACTGGAGCTGGTTTAGTTAAACCTCAGGAGGCAGGACCAACCACCTACTAAAGACTGGAGCTGGTTTAGTTAAACCTCAGGAGACAGGACCAACCACCTACTAAAGACTGGAGCTGGTTTAGTTCAACCTCAGGAGACAGGACCAACCACCTACTAAAGACTGGAGCTGGTTTAGTTAAACCTCTCAGGAGACAGGACCAACCACCCACTAAAGACTGGAGCTGGTTTAGTTCAACCTCAGGAGGCAGGACAAACCACCTACTAAAGACTGGAGCTGGTTTAGTTAAACCTCAGGAGACAGGACCAACCACCTACTAAAGACTGGAGCTGGTTTAGTTCAACCTCAGGAGGCAGGACAAACCACCTACTAAAGACTGGAGCTGGTTTAGTTAAACCTCAGGAGGCAGGACCAACCACCTACTAAAGACTGGAGCTGGTTTAGTTAAACCTCAGGAGGCAGGACAAACCACCTACTAAAGACTGGAGCTGGTTTAGTTAAACCTCAGGAGGCAGGACCAACCACCTACTAAAGACTGGAGCTGGTTTAGTTAAACCTCAGGAGGCAGGACCAACCACCTACTAAAGACTGGAGCTGGTTTAGTTAAACCTCAGGAGGCAGGACCAACCACCTACTAAAGACTGGAGCTGGTTTAGTTAAACCTCAGGAGACAGGACCAACCACCTACTAAAGACTGGAGCTGGTTTAGTTAAACCTCAGGAGACAGGACCAACCACCTACTAAAGACTGGAGCTGGTTTAGTTAAACCTCAGGAGACAGGACCAACCACCTACTAAAGACTGGAGCTGGTTTAGTTAAACCTCAGGAGACAGGACCAACCACCTACTAAAGACTGGAGCTGGTTTAGTTTAAACCTCAGGAGACAGGACCAACCACCTACTAAAGACTGGAGCTGGTTTAGTTTAAACCTCAGGAGACAGGACCAACCACCTACTAAAGACTGGAGCTGGTTTAGTTAAACCTCAGGAGACAGGACCAACCACCTACTAAAGACTGGAGCTGGTTTAGTTAAACCTCAGGAGACAGGACCAACCACCTACTAAAGACTGGAGCTGGTTTAGTTAAACCTCAGGAGACAGGACCAACCACCTACTAAAGACTGGAGCTGGTTTAGTTAAACCTCTCAGGAGACAGGACCAACCACCTACTAAAGACTGGAGCTGGTTTAGTTAAACCTCAGGAGACAGGACCAACCACCTACTAAAGAATGGAGCTGGTTTAGTTAAACCTCAGGAGGCAGGACCAACCACCTACTAAAGACTGGAGCTGGTTTAGTTAAACCTCAGGAGACAGGACCAACCACCTACTAAAGACTGGAGCTGGTTTAGTTAAACCTCAGGAGGCAGGACCAACCACCTACTAAAGACTGGAGCTGGTTTAGTTAAACCTCAGGAGACAGGACCAACCACCTACTAAAGACTGGAGCTGGTTTAGTTCAACCTCAGGAGACAGGACCAACCACCTACTAAAGACTGGAGCTGGTTTAGTTAAACCTCTCAGGAGACAGGACCAACCACCCACTAAAGACTGGAGCTGGTTTAGTTCAACCTCAGGAGGCAGGACAAACCACCTACTAAAGACTGGAGCTGGTTTAGTTAAACCTCAGGAGACAGGACCAACCACCTACTAAAGACTGGAGCTGGTTTAGTTCAACCTCAGGAGGCAGGACAAACCACCTACTAAAGACTGGAGCTGGTTTAGTTAAACCTCAGGAGGCAGGACCAACCACCTACTAAAGACTGGAGCTGGTTTAGTTAAACCTCAGGAGGCAGGACCAACCACCTACTAAAGACTGGAGCTGGTTTAGTTAAACCTCAGGAGGCAGGACCAACCACCTACTAAAGACTGGAGCTGGTTTAGTTAAACCTCAGGAGGCAGGACCAACCACCTACTAAAGACTGGAGCTGGTTTAGTTTAAACCTCAGGAGACAGGACCAACCACCTACTAAAGACTGGAGCTGGTTTAGTTAAACCTCAGGAGACAGGACCAACCACCTACTAAAGACTGGAGCTGGTTTAGTTAAACCTCAGGAGACAGGACCAACCACCTACTAAAGACTGGAGCTGGTTTAGTTTAAACCTCAGGAGACAAGACCAACCACCTACTAAAGACTGGAGCTGGTTTAGTTTAAACCTCAGGAGGCAGGACCAACCACCTACTAAAGACTGGAGCTGGTTTAGTTAAACCTCAGGAGACAGGACCAACTACCTACTAAAGACTGGAGCTGGTTTAGTTAAACCTCAGGAGGCAGGACCAACCACCTACTGTTATACTCAGCAACACATTCACATGTCTGGAATTCCAAAGCAACGTAAACAAACACCAGGTTGGCCCTTTGCCGGTTCATTCTTCGGTCGATCTCTAAAGATAGAAGATGTCAGTCGAAGGTGGCTTACTGTAACCCTTAAGGTGTTCAAATAATTTCACGTAAACAAGCACAAACTGCATTTAACTTTATCTAACCAGGTAGGTTGGCCCTGCAACAGACAATATTTTTTATTTAACTAAGCAAGTTAGTTAAGAACAAATTCTTATTTACAATGACGGCCTACCAGGGAGCAGTGGGTTAACTGCCTTGTTCAGGGTCAGGACGACAGATTTGTTTTTAGCTTGTCAGCTCAGGGATTCGATCCAGCAACCTTTCAATTTCTAGCCCAACACTCTAACCATTAGGCTACCTGCCGCCACAAACAAATGTCCTGTCCATGCCATGTACTATTGTTGACACATCTAATTCTGCTGCAACAAACAGGGACAGAGGCCGAGGATTAGATATTGTCCCACAACAAACAGGGACAGAGGCCGGGGATTAGATACTGTCCCACAACAAACAGGGACAGAGGCCGGGGATTAGGTATTGTCCCACAACAAATAGAACAGAGGCCGAGGATTAGATATTGTCCCACAACAAACAGGGACAGAGGCCGAGGATTAGATATTGTCCCACAACAAACAGGGACAGAGGCCGGGGATTAGATATTGTCCCACAACAAATAGAAACAGAGGCCGAGGATTAGATATTGTCCCACAACAAATAGAAACAGAGGCCAGGGATTAGGTACTGTCCCACAACAAACAGGGACAGAGGCCGGGGATTAGATACTGTCCCACAACAAATAGAACAGAGGCCGGGGATTAGATACTGTCCCACAACAAACAGGGACAAACTCAATACCACACGTTTGTCTGTCCATCAATCATCCACAAACACACGCACACCTGCCCTCAGTTCCAAGTGGGAGCTTCAGCAGTAGCCGCCCATATTTATGCTAATAGCAACACACTTAACATCACTGTTAGTATGATTCTATAGATTTGCATAACAGAGCATATAAAGTCGTTACATTTTAGGTCGTAAAAACACATGACCAGGTGATCATGTTATTTTTTTATTTTTTTATAATTTGAATTATATTTGTACTTTTATGCAGAATTAAATGAAAATGTCTGTCTTATGAGCAGGCTTCTTTTCTAAATGGAATATTAAACTGTCTGTGTTTTTGCAGACTGTAGTATATTGTAGTATTTCGTATAGTGTTTCTGAAGACATTACTGTAGTATTTACTATATTAAACAGGGTAGACCAATAGTTATGTTTCTACAACTGCTGAATGAGTTTCACAGCATTTTATAATTGCAAACTATTGGTGTAGCCAAGAAATAAAAACTAATCTGTGACAATTGCAACCAAAGTACACTCCAAACCAGGTAAATCATACACACAACATAAACTGTTAAGCCACAATTGAATTTCAGTTGTTTCATTAAACGAAGAGCAAACAGGTGTAGGAGTCGTAAGGACTGTGTAACACAGAGGTACATTGTAATCACTCACTTAGCTACCTACAGTAATCCGATTATGCATTACGCTGTGGTCTAACAAAGTACTGAAGCTAAATTCCTTTTTTTTTTTTTTACAAACTTAATAAACCCATGTGATCAAAAAGTTCATAAAAAGTTCATTTCAGCAATAAAGTATGTACAAAATATAAAGTATTTAAAGCATAGATACAGTATATACAAATGTTGTGGTGTAGCCTGTTCATATATGACAAGTAAAATTACTTTCTTTGAATATGGATAAAACTGTTCTGAAAAAGATAAATCATTACGGTGTTTGAACGATAGTAAATAACCAAGTATCTACGAGGTGTCATCAAGGCAAAGGGTGGCTAAAATAAAATATATTTGGATGGATATTACTTTTTTTGGTTACTACATGACTCCATATGTGTTATTTCTTCATAGTTTTGACGTCTTCACTATTATTCTACAATGTAGACAATAGTCATAATAAAACATAGTCCAAACATTGGTACTGTATATATGAAGAGTTTATTTCCAAAACGATATATATATATATATATATATATATATTATTCAGAAATAATTGCTAAACATTTAGTTATTTGTTACATTTGATAGTGTAAAACCTAGCAGTACTGCTTATTTCTCTGAGAGGGAGGCGGATAATATGACAAAAATAGGATTATTTGACTCTCTGAATAGAAACCATCAGGTGATAGATTTGAAACAAATATATGTTGTGTATTTTTGAACAAACCCCATGCCATGATTAGATAGTGAAATAAAACACAACAATCTCTTTCAGAATTTCTTTAAACAATAAAAGCTAATTTACCAACATTTCTGAAAATTGATATATAGCAGTTTGGAATTAAATAAAACTATATATATATATATATAAATATATTACTTGATGGTTTCTATTCAGAGAGATAAATAATCCTATTTTTGTCATATATCTGCCTCCCTCTCAGAGCAGTATTGTTACGTTTTACACTGTCAAATGTAACAAATAACTAAATGTTTAGCAATTATTGATGATGAAAAAAATACAAAAATATTTATAGCGTTTTGGAAATAAACTCTTCATATATATACAGTACCAGTCAAAAGTTTGGACACACCTACTCATTCAAGAGGTTTTCTTTATTTGAAAATATATATTTATATTCTTAATTTATTCTGAATGTATATATTTTTTTAAAAATCTACAACGTACATAGTTTCCGTGTCAGTAGGTCTTTGTAAAGCAGGTAGAGGGGAGAACAGACAGGGTCTGAGTCACTACAGTCTAACTACAGTCTCCTGGAAAGTTTTCCCTGGATGGCATAACTATGGTACATCCCGTCTAGAGTTTTAACACGGAGAGGTTTCTTCCTAGCCACCGTGCTTCTGTATCTGCACTGCTTGCTGTTTAGGGAGGTTTTTTATAGACTGGGTTTCTCTATAAGCACTTTGCGACATCAGCTGATGTAAAAATGGGCTTAATAAAATACATTTGATTGATTATAATGAAGCTGCTTCTCTCCAGAACGAATGACTTCAATGAGTTAAATGGAAGAGCATCTCTAGACATGTAAAGGTTATCATTAGTTATATAGATCATTTGTTTCAGACATGTCTAGGTTATCATTAGTTATATAGATCATTTGTTTCAGACATATCTAGGTTATCATTAGTTAGAATCTGTTTCAGACATGTCTAGGTTATCATTAGTTAGAATCTGTTTCAGACATATCTAGGTTATCATTAGTTATATAGATAATCTGCGTGATCTTCTACCACTCCAGTCTGATTTTATTTGCGTTTGTTAATGAATTATAATTAGTTGTAATGAGTTAAATAAGTCAAATTTAATCGTTTCTCTCTAAACATGCAAAGGTTAGAATGTACTGTACAGTTTGGGATCATCCGTGTCACTTCCACAATTTAAATGGGTTTTCTTATTTTCATTTGCTATTTTTTTCTGCATTTAAAACAAATTAATTAACACTTTAATTAAAATGGAGATAATATATATTTTTGTTGTTGTTGACAGTTACTCACTAAAGACCAAAATGAAGACCAATTGTTTAACTGTCAAATATATGAGTGTTTTTCAACTAAATTATCCATAAAGAAATGTATCTCCAGGACTCCTGACAAATGCTACTGTTTTGATGCTTTGAATAAACAATTGCTATAGGACTACATTTCCCAAACTCGGTCCTCGGGACCCCGAGCACATTTGGTTTTCTCCTCTAACACTATCAACGCTTGGTAATTAGTATTTTTATGAACAGAAATAATATGAACTCAAATTTATCCTGAACCATAACAATATTTATTTCCTATTTACAGTAGACACACTCTTCTGGTACATTAACAATTATACACACACACACACACACGCACAAACTCACACACACGCAAACACACACCACCACACACATACACATCATTTTACAGTACTTGGGTAGCGGTTTGGTAAAATTGTTTTGGGAAAATGGCTGCAGGCAGAGCTGGAAAGTGATTGTCTGGCTGTCATTCCGGTAATCTAGTGCTCCTAATGAAGAGAGTGGTGGGACGATCGGCCCTGGACTGCCCTCTCCCCAACACCCCTCCTGCCAAGGCTAGGTAAGGTTCTCCTTTTGCACTGTGTGTTCAGCCGGACAGCCTTGCACTCTCAATTGGTTTGGCAGCAAGAATAAATAAATATATCAGCAAATTTTCTCTCTGATAAAACTTACAGAACGTCATAGCAGAAATATAGAGATAGATAACTTTGTCCACTGTGAGGAAAAAAAGTGATTTAACATTTAATGTCAAAAACTCACTGCTTTCAATTTCTTAAAAAAAATAATTGAGAAACAAAGGGTGAATTGATAATATATATATATATATATATTAAAAAGAGAACAAGAGAAAAGAGAGAGAGAAGAGTGCTGCACCTACTGGTCCTGATAACAGAGGGGGACACACCGCTCAGGAACATCCATCACAGTCCAGCTTTAGCATTCCAGAAAGAGTCAGTTCATCCTCATCACTTCCTGTGAGCAGTCCGTCAGTCTATCAGTGGTCTCTTCAACACCTCTGTCCTGTCTTGTCCTGCTCCTCACTAGAAAAACACCTCTGGCTCGGCCAAACACACTGCGCTACTCACAGGTACAGTACCGCAGGTTGGGTGTGTATGTGTTTGAGTGTCAGAGGAGGAAGACAGAGAGAGAGAGAGAAAGAAAGAAAGAAAGAAAGAAAGAAAGAAAGAAAGAAAGAAAGAAAGAAAGAAAGAAGGAGAGAAAGAAAGAAAGAAAGAGAGAAAGAGGAAACAGAGAGAGAGAGAGACAGAGAGAGAGAGAGACAGAGAGAGAGAGAGACAGAGAGAGAGACAGATGGTTGGTGGGGAAGAAAGAGTGCAAATGACAGATGAGAAGAAACGGATACAATAGAAATACGGAGAGAGAGATGGGTAGAGAGAGCAACAGTGAGAGTGTGAGAGCGCAGCGCACTAAGACTGAGGTAGTCAATGAGAAAGTCTCCATAACAGGGACAGAGGCTCTTTAAGACAGGGGGGGGGGTAGAGAACAGCTGCTGTTGGCTGGCTGGCTGGGAGGGGGCCGGCCTTACAGCGGCCAAGGGGGTTGGCAATTGACGACAGGGGGAGGGGCTAACCGAGTCCAGCAATTCACAAGGGTGTGTGTGTACAGTAGCTGTGAAACACGCAAATACACACACACACACACACACACACAACCTACATCCATGAAGACTACACACTATCATTATAAGTGCCAATTATTTACTTTAATTAGTTTAAACCAATTGAATGTCAGATAAAGGAGAGAATATAGGGATCTCCTCCCCCTTCTGACCCTCCCCCTTCTGACCCTCCCCCTTCTGACCCTCCCCCTTCTGACCCTGAACACAACAACCTGCAAAAACAAGTGTTATATTTCACAATATTATTGTTACACATTTAGAATATGATTACAGATCGTATCGAATGATTAGAATATGATTACAGATCATATCGAATGATTTGTGAATAAGGATGATTGAGAAAGTTACAGCCAAATTAAAACCCTACTCCCCCAAGACATGCTCTCATCATCACAATAACAGGGGAGGGTAGCATATTTTTGTGGCTATGATATTTGTGCATCTGTAACTTTCTCTCTCATCATTATCCATGATTCATTCAAGACTATCCCTAATCATGGGAACGTCCACATTAATGTAAGAAGTGTTTAGAAACATATTATATTCTTATTTACGATAAAAGTTTTGTCCAAAATGACACAATACATGATTTACCATTTCATCACTATTGGGCACAAAATAGTCTGTAAAACACAACCAAAACAAACAGCAAATGTATCCAACAAGTGTATAGAGTGACAAGCCAGACGTAACCATTGTGTGCTATGAATATGGGACCAAACACATTGATTTTTGGTCCCCTAAAATGGAGGAGGGCATGTACAAAAAAGCGCTGTAATTTCTAAATGGTTCGTGGATGAAAATACCCTCAAATTAGAGCTAATAGTCTGCACTTTAACCTCGTGGTCATTGTATCATTTTAAATCTAAAGTGCTGGAGAACAGAGCCAAAATAAGAAAAAAATGCGTCACTGTCCCAATAATTACAGAGGGCACTGTATATCAGAACAACCTGGACTCAGAGTTGTTATTCATTAACATTTTAAATGGGTGAGAAAAAAAAGTTGACAGTTACTGTCTGAAGACCATATGTAAAAAAACAATTGTTTAACTGTTAAATATACACTACGTATACAAAAGTATGTGGACACACCTTCAAATTAGTGGATTCGGCTATTTCACCCACAACCGTTGCTGCCAGGTGTATAAAATCGAGCATACAGCCATGCAATCTCCATAGATAAACACTAGCAGTAGAATTGGAGTGGGTCGAGAGTTTCAAGTTCTTTGGTGTCCACATCACCAACAAACTATCATGGTCCAAACACACCAAGATAGTTGTGAAGAAGACGACACAGTACATCACTGGGGAAAAAGCTTCCTGACATCCAGGACCTATATATCGTGGGGAGAACAAATATTTGATACACTGCCGATTTTGCAGGTTTTCCTATTTACAAAGCATGTAGAGGTCTGTAATTTTCATCATAGGTACACTTCAACTGTAAGAGACGGAATCTAAAACAAAAATCCAGAAAATCACATTGTATGATTTTTAAGTAATTCATTTGCATGACCTGAAGAGAGCTGGGACCACAGTCTCAAAGAAAACCATTAGTAATAGGCGGTGTCAGAGGAAGCCCCAAAAAACTGTCAAAGACTCCAGTCGCCCAAGTGATAGACTGTTCATTGCTACCACACGGCAAGCGGTACCGGAGCGTCAAGTCTAGGACCAAAAGGCTCCTTAACAGCTTCTACCCCCCAAGCCATAAGACTGCTGAACAATTAATCAAATGACCACCCGGACTATTCACATTGACCCCCTCCCCCTTGTTTTTACACTGCTGCTACTCGCTGTTTATTATCTATGCATAGAGTCACTTTACAAATGACCTCAACTAACCTCTACCTGTATATAGCCTTGTTATTCTTATGTAAATATATTGTGTTATTTAAAAAAATGTATTTAGTAAATATTTTCATAACTATTTCTTGAACTGCATTGTGGGTTAAGTGCTTGTAAGTAAGCATTTCACGGTAAGGTACTACACCTGTTGTATTCGGCGCATGTGACAAATACATTTTGATTTGATTTGATTTGATGGCCTTACTGAAGAAGTCTGTGACTTTCTACGTGGCACCGACATAGGATGCCACCTTTCCAATAATACTTTTCGTAAAATGTCTGCCCTTCTAGAGCTGCCCCGGTCAACTGTAAGTGCTGTTATTGTCAAGTGGAAAAGTCTAGGAGCAACAACGGTTCAGCCACTAAGTGGTAGGCCACACAAGCTCACCGAACTGGGTCGCAGAGTGCTGAAGCGCATAGTGCGTAAAAATCACCTGTCCTCGGTTGCAATGTTAACTACCGAGTTCCAAACTGCCTCTAGAAGCAACATCAGCACATTAACTGTTCGTCAGGAGCTTCATGAAATGGGTTTCCATGGCCGAGCAGCCGCACACAAGCCTAAGATCACCAGGCGCAATGCCAAGCGTCAGCTGGAGTGGTGTAAAGCTGGACTGAAGCAGTAGAAAACGTGAATCACGCTTCACCACCAGGCAGTACGACGGACATATCTGGGTTTGGCGGATGCGAGGCAAAGGCTACCTGCCCCAAATCAAATCAAAGCAAATTTTTATTGTCACATACACATGGTTAGCAGATGTTAATGCGAGTGTAGCGAAATGCTTGTGCTTCTAGTTCCGACAATGCAGTAATAACCAACAAGTAATCTAGCTAACAATTCCAAAACGACTACCTTATAGACACAAGTGTAAGGGGATAAAGAATATGTACATAAAGATATATGAGTGAGTGATGGTACAGAGCGGCATAGGCAAGATACAGTAGATGGTATTGAGTGCAGTATATACATATGAGATGAGTATGTAAACAAAGTGGCATAGTTAAAGTGGCTAGTGATACATGTATTACATAAAGATGCAGTAGATGATATAGAGTACAGTATATACATATACATATGAGATGAATAATGTAGGGTATGTAAACATTATATTAGGTAGCATTGTTTAAAGTGGCTAGTGATATATTTTACATCATTTCCCATGAATTCCCATTATTAAAGTGGCTGGAGTTAGTGGTGGCTGTTTAACAGTCTGATGGCCTTGAGATAGAAGCTGTCTGACCTCGCCTTCTGGATGATAGCGGGGTGAACAGGCAGTGGCTTGGGTGGTTGTTGTCCTTGATGATCTTTATGGCCTTCCTGTGACATCGGGTGGTGTAGGTGTCCTGGAGGGCAGGTAGTTTGCCCCCGGTGATGCGTTGTGCAGACCTCACTACCCTCTGGAGAGCCTTACGGTTGTGGGCGGAGCAGTTGCCGTACCAGGCGGTGATACAGCCCGACAGGATGCTCTCGATTGTGCATCTGTAGAAGTTTGTGAGTGCTTTTGGTGACAAGCCTAATTTCTTCAGCCTCCTGAGGTTGAAGAGGCGCTGCTGCGCCTTCTTCACGATGCTGTCTGTGTGTGTGGACCAATTCAGTTTGTCTGTGATGTGTATGCCGAGGAACTTAAAACTTACTACCCTCTTCACTACTGTTCCATCAATGTGGATAGGGGGGTGTTCCCTCTGCTGTTTCCTGAAGTCCACAATCATCTCCTTAGTTTTGTTGACGTTGAGTGTGAGGTTATTTTCCTGACACCACACTCCTCCCTGTAGGCCGTCTCGTCATTGTTGGTAATCAAGCCTACCACTGTTGTGTCGTCCGCAAACTTGATGATTGAGTTGGAGGCGTGCGTGGCCACGCAGTCGTGGGTGAACAGGGAGTACAGGAGAGGGCTCAGAACGCACCCTTGTGGGGCCCAGTGTTGAGGATCAGCGGGGTGGAAATGTTGTTGCCTACCCTCACCACCTGGGGGCGGCCCGTCAGGAAGTCCAGTACCCAGTTGCACAGGGCGGGGTCGAGACCCAGGGTCTCGAGCTCGATGACAAGCTTGGAGGGCACTATGGTGTTAAATGCCGAGCTGTAGTCGATGAACAGCATTCTCACATAGGTATTCCTCTTGTCCAGATGGGTTAGGGCAGTGTGCAGTGTGGTTGAGATTGCATCATCTGTGGACCTATTTGGGCGGTAACCAATGCATAGTGCCAACTGTAAAGTTTGGTGGAAGAGGAATAATGGTCTGGGGCTGTTTTTCAAGATTCGGGCTAGGGAAATCTTAACGTTACAGCATACGATGACATTCTAGATCATTCTGTGCTTCCAACTTTGTGGCAACAGTTTGGAGAAATATCTTTCCTATTTCAGTGTGACAATCTTCACGTGCACAAAGCGAGATCCATACAAAAATGGTTTGTTGAGATCGGTGTGGAAGAACTTGACTGGCCTGCACAGAGCCCTGACCTCAACCCCATCAAACACCTTTGGGATGAATTGTTACGCTGACCGCGAGCCAGGCCTAATCGCTCAAAATCAGTTCCCGACCTCACTAATGCTTTTGTGGCTGAATGGAAGCAAGTCCCCACAGCAATGTTCCAACATCTAGTGGAAAGCCTTACCAGAAGAGTGGAGGCTGTTATAACAGCTAAGGGCGACCAACTTCATATTAATGCCCATGATTTTGGAATGAGATGTTCGACGAGCAGGTGTCCACATACTTTTGGTCATGTAGTGTATATTCTTCTTCAAATTAAATTGCATTATACATAAAAAAAATATGCATAAGCATACTAAACGTAAATCCAGGAGACTCCAATTAAGGGGAATGGGGGATACCTAGTCAGTGCAACTGAAATGGGGGATACCTAGTCAGTTGTGCAACTGAAATGGGGGATACCTAGTCAGTTGTGCAACTGAAATGGGGGATACCTAGTCAGTGCAACTGAAATGGGGGATACCTAGTCAGTGCAACTGAAATGGGGGATACCTAGTCAGTGCAACTGAAATGGGGGATACCTAGTCAGTGCAACTGAAATGGGGGATACCTAGTCAGTGCAACTGAAATGGGAGATACCTAGTCAGTTGTGCAACTGAAATGGGGGATACCTAGTCAGTGCAACTGAAATGGGGGATACCTAGTCAGTGCAACTGAAATGGGAGATACCTAGTCAGTTGTGCAACTGAAATGGGGGATACCTAGTCAGTTGTGCAACTGAAATGGGGGATACCTAGTCAGTGCAACTGAAATGGGGGATACCTAGTCAGTGCAACTGAAATGGGGGATACCTAGTCAGTGCAACTGAAATGGGGGATACCTAGTCAGTGCAACTGAAATGGGGGATACCTAGTCAGTGCAACTGAAATGGGAGATACCTAGTCAGTTGTGCAACTGAAATGGGGGATACCTAGTCAGTTGTGCAACTGAAATGGGGGATACCTAGTCAGTGCAACTGAAATGGGGGATACCTAGTCAGTGCAACTGAAATGGGGGATACCTAGTCAGTGCAACTGAAATGGAGGATACCTAGTCAGTGCAACTGAAATGGGGGATACCTAGTCAGTGCACCTGAAATGTGTCTTCCACCTTTGTTTTTTTACCATGTTTTCTCCCCAATTTCTGGGTATCCAATTGGTAGTTGCAGCCTTGTCTCATTGCTGCAAATCTCATACGGACTCGGGAGAGGCGAAGGTCAAGAGCCGTGCATACTCCGAAACACAACCCAACTAAGCCGCACTGCTTCTTGACACACTGCCCACTTAACCCGGAAACCAATGTGTTGGAGGAAACACCGTACACCTGGCGACCATGTCAGCGTGCACTGTGCCCGGCCAGCCACAGGAGTCACTGGTGCACGATGGGACAAGGACATCCCTACCGGCCAAACCCTCCCCTAACCCGGACGACGCTGGGCCAATTTTGCACTTCCTGGTTGCGGATGCCTGGGACAGAGCCTGGACTCGAATCCAGAATCTCTAGTGGTACAGCGATGCAGTGCCTTAGACCACTGCACCACGTAGGAGACCCTGTGTCTTCCGCATGTAAACTAAGCCTTAAGCGACATCCATGTATTTTGCGCCCTGGGAACAGTGGGTTAACTATGTGGCTAACGCTAACTTTAGCTCGGTGGCTAACATTAGCCAGGCTAGGGTTTAGGGTAAGGGTTAGCTAACATGCTATGTAGTTGCAAAGTAGCTAAAAAGTAGTATATAGTTGCAAAGCTGCTGACTAGCTACTGTTGTCCATGATAAGATTCAAGCACACAACTTTTTGGTTGCTAGAAATTTGGTTATACACCTACCCATCCAGCCCGACCAACCACCCTACTTTCTCAACCTTCTGTCTTATGTAACATATGTTACGTTCCCCAGCAAGAAAGCCTAAACTTGTCGCTCAAACAGAAAGGAGAACTAACAAAGAGTCACTGATAACCAACACGAAACAGGTAGGGGTTTAGGAGGGGTTTTGAAAGACACTCCTGGGGGGTCTACACTGAAAGTTGACTAGCAACAACAACGGGGACCTAAAAAACACCCACCATGAGTGCCCACTAAATTAGCCCAAGAAGAGGCAAGCAAATGAAAAATCCACACCAAACTTAAAGACAGGAAGCAAATCGAGAAGTGGAGCAAAATGAAAACAGGGAAGATCCGTTAAAAGGATTGTTCTTATAGAAATCAAATAGGGAGAGCCAACTAAAGGTGTTATCAGTCAACAACTGGAGTACTGGGTTAGCCACTCTTAAATATCACCTGGGCATAGGTAAAGCTCCTTCCGGCTAAAGAGATGTAAAGGTGTAAAGTCACGGCCAAAAGTTTTGAGAATAACACAAATATAAATTTTCACAAAGTCTTCTGCCTCAGTTTGTATGATGGCAGTTTTGCATATACTCTAGATTGTATTGAAGAGTGAACCGATGAATTGCAATTAATTGCAAAGTCCCTCTTTGCCATGCAAATGAACTGAATCCCCCCAAAAAACATTTCCACTGCATTTCAGCCCTGCCACATAAGGACCAGCTGACATCATGCCAGTGATTCTCTCGTTAACACAGGTGTGAGTGTTGACAAGGACAAGATCACTCTGTCATGCTGATTGAGTTCGAATAACAGACTGGAAGCTTCAAAAGGAGGGTGGTGCTTGGAATCATTGTTCTTCCTCTGTCAACCATGGTTACCTGCAAGGAAACACGTGCCGTCATCATTGCTTGGCACAAAAAGGCCTTCACAGGCAAGGATATTGCTGCCAGTAAGATTGCACCTAAATCAACCATTTATCGGATCAAGAACTTCAAGTAGAGCGGTTCAAATGTTGTGAAGAAGGCTTCAGGGCACCCAAGAAAGTCCAGCAAGTGCCAGGACCGTCTCCTAAAGCTGATTCAGCTGTGGAATCGGGGCACCACCAGTACAGAGCTTGCTCAGGAATGGCAGCAGGCAGGTGTGAGTGCATCTGCACACACAGTAAGGTGAAGACTTTTGGAGGATGGCCTGGTGTCAAGAAGGGCAGCAAAGAAGCCACTTCTCTCCAGGAAAAACATCAGGGACAGACTGATATTCTGCAAAAGGTACAGGGATTGGACTGTTGAGGACTGGGGTAAAGTCATTTTCTTTGATGAATCCCCTTTCCGATTGTTTGGGGCATCCGGAAAAAAGTTTGTCCGGAGAAGACAAGGTGAACGCTACCATCAGTCCTGTGTCATGCCAACAGTAAAGCATCCTGAGACCATTCATGTGTGGGGTTGTTTCTCAGCCAAGGGAGTGGGCTCACTCACAATTTTGCCTAAGAACACAGCCATGAATAAAGAATGGTACCAACACATCCTCTGAGAGCATCTTCTCCCAACCATCCAGGAACAGTGTGATGACGAACAATGCATTTTCCAGCATGATGGAGCACCTTGCCATAAGGCAAAAGTGATAACTAAGTGGCTCGGAGAACAAAACATCGATATTTTGGGTCCATGTCCAGGAAACTCCCCAGACCTTAATCCCATTGAGAACTTATGGTCAATCCTCATGAGGCAGGTGGACAAACAAAAACCCACAAGAATGGGCTGCCTTCAGTCAGGATGTGGCCCAGAAGTTAAATGACAGCATGTCAGAGCAGATTGCAGAGGTCTTGAAAAAGATGGGTCAACACTGCAAATATTGACTCTTTGCATCAACTTCATGCAATTGTCAATAAAATCCTTTGACACTTATGAAATACATCTGACAAAAATATCTAAAGACACTGAAGCAGCAAACTTTGTGAAAATCAATATTTGTGTAATTCTCAAATCTTTTGGCCATGACTGTACAGGTGTAAAACATACTGCCTAACATGGTGGCACCAAACGGTGCGCCCCACGTGCTAGCGTGCTAACCTCCAACCTCAAAATATAAATGGAATAACCAAAGCCTGTAACACAAATCATACCAATTTGCATGTCCCAGATTTACCTTTACTATGTTATGTCTTGTCTATGAGACCAGGCTGATGGGCAACATCAAATATTACAGAAAATATTTTGGCCATGACTGTGCAGCTATGCTTAAAGGGCTCAACAGCAGCTTACAGGGGTCCAAATCATTCTTGTACGCTTTTATCTCCCCTCTCATACAGCAAGCGTTTTACAGATCCCCCAACTCCTAAAGAATGACAACTATCCCATACCACATTTCACAGTCCCCCTGCGATACAAGGATATCCTCTTACGTGTCTGTGAAATCGAGAGTAAAACAAGCAGACAAGCAGGCGGGAGGGAGGGAGGGAGGGATGGATGGCCACAATATGATGGAAAAAAATGGTGATCCTCTGTTGGATCATAGCAGTGTTATATGATTTTAGTAGTGTGGCTTAAACAGAACTCACCACTGTAGTAGTTTGGCTTGAACAGAACTCACCACTGTAGTAGTGTGACTTGAACAGAACTCACCACTGTAGTAGTGTGGCTTGAACAGAACTCACCATTGTAGTAGTGTGGCCTGAACAGAACTCACCACTGTAGTAGTGTGGCTTAAACAGAACTCACCATTGTAGTAGTGTGGCTTGAACAGAACTCACCATTGTAGTAGTGTGGCTTGAACAGAACTCACCATAGTTCCACAGAGTTCAGCAAGCTTACAGAGATTACATTCCCATAGCTCATAACAAACAGACAGAGAGGGATGGAATATATATATATATATATTGCTGCAGAATGCTGTGGTAGCCTTGCTGGTTAAGTGTGCCTTGAATTCTAAATAAATCACAGACAGTCACCAGCAAAGCACCACCACACCATCACACCTCCTCCTCCATGCTTCACGGTGGGAACCACACACCATTACACCTCC
>NC_034194.2:41873339-41893339 GCF_002021735.2 Oncorhynchus kisutch
GGGGTTCATTAACTACTGAATATGCAGCAGCTACTCTTCCTGGGGTCTACATTAAACATACAAATACATGACAAAGTACCGAACAGCTATTGACAAGAACAACATAAGATATTACATTCAATTCTAAATAAAATATAAAATAAGAGTTATATATGAAAGACACCAAGAGACAAGAAAAATAATATTTACACACTTCATAAATATTCATATTATTTTATACAGCACAGTCAAGTTAGATGTTTATAGAGAGGAGAGGCGCTGTGATAAAATATTTTTTTAATCTGTTTTTTAAAATTGCTTTTAGCCTAGGTAACCTAGGTAACCTGGGTAACCTGGGTAACCTGGGTAACCTGGGTAACCTGGGTAACAGAGCATTCCACGATGACATGGCTCTATAAATAACTGGGTAACCTGGGTAACAGAGCATTCCACGATGACATGGCTCTATACATAACTGGGTAACCTGGGTAACAGAGCATTCCACGATGACATGGCTCTATAAATAACTGGGTAACCTGGGTAACAGAGCATTCCACGATGACATGGCTCTATACATAACTGGGTAACCTGGGTAACAGAGCATTCCACGATGACATGGCTCTATAAATAACTGGGTAACCTGGGTAACAGAGCATTCCACGATGACATGGCTCTATACATAACTGGGTAACCTGGGTAACAGAGCATTCCACGATGACATGGCTCTATACATAACTGGGTAACAGAGCATTCCACGATGACATGGCTCTATAAATAACTGGGTAACCTGGGTAACAGAGCATTCCACGATGACATGGCTCTATACATAACTGGGTAACCTGGGTAACAGAGCATTCCACGATGACATGGCTCTATAAATAACTGGGTAACCTGGGTAACAGAGCATTCCACGATGACATGGCTCTATACATAACTGGGTAACCTGGGTAACAGAGCATTCCACGATGACATGGCTCTATAAATAACTGGGTAACCTGGGTAACAGAGCATTCCACGATGACATGGCTCTATACATAACTGGGTAACCTGGGTAACAGAGCATTCCACGATGACATGGCTCTATACATAACTGGGTAACCTGGGTAACAGAGCATTCCACGATGACATGGCTCTATAAATAACTGGGTAACCTGGGTAACAGAGCATTCCACGATGACATGGCTCTATACATAACTGGGTAACCTGGGTAACAGAGCATTCCACGATGACATGGCTCTATAAATAACTGGGTAACCTGGGTAACAGAGCATTCCACGATGACATGGCTCTATACATAACTGGGTAACCTGGGTAACAGAGCATTCCACGATGACATGGCTCTATAAATAACTGGGTAACCTGGGTAACAGAGCATTCCACGATGACATGGCTCTATACATAACTGGGTAACCTGGGTAACAGAGCATTCCACGATGACATGGCTCTATACATAACTGGGTAACCTGGGTAACAGAGCATTCCACGATGACATGGCTCTATAAATAACTGGGTAACCTGGGTAACAGAGCATTCCACGATGACATGGCTCTATACATAACTGGGTAACCTGGGTAACAAAGCATTCCACGATGACATGGCTCTATAAATAACTGGGTAACCTGGGTAACAGAGCATTCCACGATGACATGGCTCTATACATAACTGGGTAACCTGGGTAACAGAGCATTCCACGATGACATGGCTCTATAAATAACTGGGTAACCTGGGTAACAGAGCATTCCACGATGACATGGCTCTATAAATAACTGGGTGACCTGGGTAACAGAGCATTCCACGATGACATGGCTCTATAAATAACTGGGTAACCTGGGTAACAGAGCATTCCACGATGACATGGCTCTATAAATAATTGGGTAACCTGGGTAACAGAGCATTCCACGATGACATGGCTCTATAAATAACTGGGTAACCTGGGTAACAGAGCATTCCACGATGACATGGCTCTATAAATAACTGGGTAACCTGGGTAACAGAGCATTCCACGATAACATGGCTCTATAAATAACTGGGTAACCTGGGTAACAGAGCATTCCACGATAACATGGCTCTATAAATAACTGGGTAACCTGGGTAACAGAGCATTCCACGATAACATGGCTCTATAAATAACTGGGTAACCTGGGTAACAGAGCATTCCACGATGACATGGCTCTATAAATAACTGAGTAACCTCTGGTGACAGAGCATTCCACGATGACATGGCTCTATAAATAACTGGGTAACCTCTGGTGGCAGAGCATTTCACGATAACATGGCTCTATAAATAACTGGGTAACCTGGGTAACAGAGCATTCCACGATGACATGGCTCTATAAATAACTGGGTAACCTGGGTAACAGAGCATTCCACGATGACATGGCTCTATAAATAACTGGGTAACATGGGTAACAGAGCATTCCACGATGACATGGCTCTATAAATAACTGGGTAACCTGGGTAACAGAGCATTCCACGATGACATGGCTCTATAAATAACTGGGTAACCTGGGTAACAGAGCATTCCACGATGACATGGCTCTATAAATAACTGGGTAACCTGGGTAACAGAGCATTCCACGATAACATGGCTCTATAAATAACTGGGTAACCTGGGTAACAGAGCATTCCACGATAACATGGCTCTATAAATAACTGGGTAACCTGGGTAACAGAGCATTCCACGATAACATGGCTCTATAAATAACTGGGTAACCTGGGTAACAGAGCATTCCACGATGACATGGCTCTATAAATAACTGAGTAACCTCTGGTGACAGAGCATTCCACGATGACATGGCTCTATAAATAACTGGGTAACCTCTGGTGGCAGAGCATTTCACGATAACATGGCTCTATAAATAACTGGGTAACCTGGGTAACAGAGCATTCCACGATGACATGGCTCTATAAATAACTGGGTAACCTGGGTAACAGAGCATTCCACGATGACATGGCTCTATAAATAACTGAGTAACCTCTGGTGACAGAGCATTCCACGATGACATGGCTCTATAAATAACTGGGTAACCTCTGGTGGCAGAGCATTTCACGATAACATGGCTCTATAAATAACTGGGTAACCTGGGTAACAGAGCATTCCACGATGACATGGCTCTATAAATAACTGGGTAACCTGGGTAACAGAGCATTCCACGATGACATGGCTCTATAAATAACTGGGGTAACATGGGTAACAGAGCATTCCACGATGACATGGCTCTATAAATAACTGGGTAACCTGGGTAACAGAGCATTCCACGATGACATGGCTCTATAAATAACTGGGTAACCTGGGTAACAGAGCATTCCACGATGACATGGCTCTATAAATAACTGGGTAACCTGGGTAACAGAGCATTCCACGATAACATGGCTCTATAAATAACTGGGTAACCTGGGTAACAGAGCATTCCACGATAACATGGCTCTATAAATAACTGGGTAACCTGGGTAACAGAGCATTCCACGATAACATGGCTCTATAAATAACTGGGTAACCTGGGTAACAGAGCATTCCACGATGACATGGCTCTATAAATAACTGAGTAACCTCTGGTGACAGAGCATTCCACGATGACATGGCTCTATAAATAACTGGGTAACCTCTGGTGGCAGAGCATTTCACGATAACATGGCTCTATAAATAACTGGGTAACCTGGGTAACAGAGCATTCCACGATGACATGGCTCTATAAATAACTGGGTAACCTGGGTAACAGAGCATTCCACGATGACATGGCTCTATAAATAACTGGGTAACCTGGGTAACAGAGCATTCCACGATGACATGGCTCTATAAATAACTGGGTAACCTGGGTAACAGAGCATTCCACGATGACATGGCTCTATAAATAACTGGGTAACCTGGGTAACAGAGCATTCCACGATGACATGGCTCTATAAATAACTGGGTAACCTGGGTAACAGAGCATTCCACGATGACATGGCTCTATAAATAACTGGGTAACCTGGGTAACAGAGCATTCCACGATGACATGGCTCTATACATAACTGAGTAACCTCTGGTGACAGAGCATTCCACGATGACATGGCTCTATAAATAACTGGGTAACCTCTGGTGGCAGAGCATTCCACGATAACATGGCTCTATAAATAACTGGGTAACCTCTGGTGGCAAAGCATTCCACGATAACATGGCTCTATAAATAACTGGGTAACCTCTGGTGACAGAGCATTCCACGATGACATGGCTCTATAAATAACTGAGTAACCTCTGGTGGCAGAGCATTCCACGATGACATGGCTCTGTAAATAACTGAGTAACCTCTGGTGGCAGAGCATTCCACAATGACATGGCTCTATAAATAACTGAGTAACCTCTGGTGGCAGAGCATTCCACGATGACATGGCTCTATAAATAACTGGGTAACCTCTAGTGACAGAGCATTCCACGATGACATGGCTCTATAAATAACTGGGTAACCTCTGGTGACAGAGCATTCCACGATGACATGGCTCTATAAATAACTGGGTAACCTCTGGTGACAGAGCATTCCACGATGACATGGCTCTATAAATAACTGGGTAACCTCTAGTGACAGAGCATTCCACGATGACATGGCTCTATAAATAACTGGGTAACCTCTGGTGACAGAGCATTCCACGATGACATGGCTCAATAAATAACTGAGTAACCTCTGGTAGCAGAGCATTCCACGATGACATGGCTCTATAAATAACTGAGTAACCTCTGTTGGCAGACCATTCCACGATGACATGGCTCTATAAATAACTGAGTAACCTCTGGTGACAGAGCATTCCACGATGACATGGCTCTATAAATAACTGAGTAACCTCTGTTGGCAGACCATTCCACGATGACATGGCTCTATAAATAACTGGGTAACCTCTGGTGACAGAGCATTCCACGATGACATGGCTCTATAAATAACTGGGTAACCTGGGTAACAGAGCATTCCACGATGACATGGCTCTATAAATAACTGGGTAACCTGGGTAACAGAGCATTCCACGATAACATGGCTCTATAAATAACTGGGTAACCTGGGTAACAGAGCATTCCACGATAACATGGCTCTATAAATAACTGGGTAACCTGGGTAACAGAGCATTCCACGATAACATGGCTCTATAAATAACTGGGTAACCTGGGTAACAGAGCATTCCACGATGACATGGCTCTATAAATAACTGAGTAACCTCTGGTGACAGAGCATTCCACGATGACATGGCTCTATAAATAACTGGGTAACCTCTGGTGGCAGAGCATTTCACGATAACATGGCTCTATAAATAACTGGGTAACCTGGGTAACAGAGCATTCCACGATGACATGGCTCTATAAATAACTGGGTAACCTGGGTAACAGAGCATTCCACGATGACATGGCTCTATAAATAACTGGGTAACCTGGGTAACAGAGCATTCCACGATGACATGGCTCTATAAATAACTGGGTAACCTGGGTAACAGAGCATTCCACGATGACATGGCTCTATAAATAACTGGGTAACCTGGGTAACAGAGCATTCCACGATGACATGGCTCTATAAATAACTGGGTAACCTGGGTAACAGAGCATTCCACGATGACATGGCTCTATACATAACTGAGTAACCTCTGGTGACAGAGCATTCCACGATGACATGGCTCTATAAATAACTGGGTAACCTCTGGTGGCAGAGCATTCCACGATAACATGGCTCTATAAATAACTGGGTAACCTCTGGTGGCAAAGCATTCCACGATAACATGGCTCTATAAATAACTGGGTAACTGGGTAACCTCTGGTGACAGAGCATTCCACGGCTCTATAAATAACTGAGTGACCTCTGGTAGCAGAGCATTCCACGATGACATGGCTCTATGAAAAACTGATTGACACATTAAATCTGTTTTTGCTTTGGTTACCGTGAAGAAAGCCATAGTGGCGTATGTATGTCTGTTTGAAGTGAATGCAAGTAGATTAAACAAAGTGGTTAGGCATTTTCAACACATAAATACTTCTTAACCTTTATTTAGTCAGTTACGAACAAATTCTTTTTTTTACAATGACAGCCTACCCCATCCAAACCCTTCCCTAAACTGGACAAAACTGAGCCAAATGTTGGCCGCCCTATGGGACTCCCGATCACGGCCGGCTGTGATACAGCCAGGGATTGAACCAGTGTTGTGACGCCTCTAGCAATGCGATGCAGTGCCTTAGACCGCTGCGGTACTCGGGAGCCCTCATATTTTACTGAAGATAAAGTGACTAGATAATTAACAGTAGCAGCAGAGTATGTGATGAGTCAAAAGAGTTAGTACAAAAAGGATCAATGCAGATAGATAACTATTTAACTAACTATTTAACAGTCTTATGGCTTTCTCAGGGTCCTGTCATTTCCAGACTTGGTGTATAGGTAACACTTGTAGCAGAGAGAACAGTCTATGACTTGGGTAGCTGCAGTCTTTGACACTGCCTGGTGTAGAGGTGCTGGATGGCAGGGAGCTCGGCCCCGGTGGTGTACTGTGCCGTATGTCTGTAGCACCTTGCGGTCGGATGCCAAGCAGTTTCCATACCAGGCGGTGATGCAGTCAGTCAAGGTGCTCTCAATGGTGCAGCTGTAGAACCTTTTGAGGATTTGACGGCCGAATCTTTTCAGCCTCCTAAGTGAGAAGAGGCGTTGTTGGTTCAGGGTGGAGCTGTCCTCTCTGGAAGGGGCCAGATGGTTCAGGGTGGAATTGTCCTCTCTGGAAGGGGTCCGGGGGTGTAGGGTGGTGCTGGTCTCTCTGGAGGGGGCCTGGTGGTTCAGAGTGGTGTTGGTCTCTCTGAAGAGGGCCTGGTTGTTCAGGGTGGTGCTGGTCTCTCTGGAGAGGGCCCGGTGTTGTAGGGTGGTGCTGGTCTCTGGAGGTGACCCAGTGGTGTAGTGTGGTGCAGGTCTCTCTGGAGGTGGCCCAGTGGTGTAGGGTGATGCTGGTATCTCTGGAGGGGGCCTGGTGGTTCAGGGTGGTGCTCGTCTCTCTGGAGAGGGCCCGGTGGTGTAGGGTGGTGCTGGTCTCTCTGGAGGTAGCCCACTGGTGTAGGGTGGTGCTGGTCTCTCTGGAGGTAGCCCACTGGTGTAGGGTGGTGCTGGTCTCTCTCTCTTTCTCTTTCTTTCAGTTTCCTAGCCAACACCTTGTTGGTGAATGTCACAGCGGTTCACTAGGTAAACATTGTCCAAGAGAGCACAGCCTCTAGACAGCTCAGCGTGGTTGTTCTGAATAATATGGAAGGGCATATCTCCATGTGGTAACAGTGTGGTGATCATGGTGTTACCTCTGCAGCTCTGGCTGCCACTTAATTTGTCGCTTGACAGACTTTTTTTCAAGGCACTTGCTGTTGTTGGGCACCATGGCTTACTGACTGACATGCTAGGGAATAGCAGTTTCTCTCTGAGAAAATGTCCCATTGGAGTCACATGTGAGAGGAAGGCCCCTAAATGGCAGGTAATCCAAAGAAAGAAGACGAGCATGCGGCCGGTACCTTGCAATAAACTTGATTGAACTATTAACATATATTTAGAAAATAATAACAGTAATAATAACAATAATAAATAAAAATAAATAAAAAAATTATAAACATAAAAATAATAATAACAACAATACAAATATTAATAACAATAATACCAACAATAATAATAATAAAAAATATTAATAATAAAAATAAAAATATTATAAATAATAATAACAACAACAACAATAACAATATTAATAACAATAATACCAAAAATAATAATAATAAAAAATATTAATAATAATAACAACAACAATAACAATAATAATAACAACAACAACAATAACAATATTAATAACAATAATAACAGCAATAATAATAATACAAATTATAATAAATCAATTATTAAAACAATTATAAAATATACAAAATAATAATAATAATAGAAATAACAATAATAATAAAATAATAATAATAATGATAAAAATAATAATAAAAAAATCATTTTAGAAATATAAAAATATTTAAAAATAATAATAATAAAATAAAAAATATCATGATAATACAAATAAATAAATAAATAATAAAAATACGAATATAAATAATAATAATAATATATTTATAATATATATTATAGGAGCAGTCGACCTAGTATATCAGGACACACAACTGCAATGCGTTTCAACTACGAGCACACCAAGGCAGTGATCAGAAATTCAGCTTCGGCAAAGAATTACACAAAAGGATCAGTAAAAAGGTAGGTACACTAGAGAAAACAATTAGTTGTTTGTTTAAACCATGGGGAGCGACAGTATAAAAAAAAAAAAAATATATATATATATATATATATATATATATTTAACTAGGCAAATCAGTTAAGAACTAATTCTTATAATGACAGCCTACCAGGGGAAGAGTGGGTTAACTGCCTTGTTCAGGGGCAGAATGACAGATTTTTACCTTGTCAACTCAGGGGGGGGGGGGGTTTGATCGAGTAACTTTTCGGTTACTGGCCCAATGCTCTAACCACTAGTCTACCTGCCTCTAACCACTAGGCTACCTGTCTCCTCTAACCACTAGTCTACCTGCCTCTAACCACTAGGCTACCTGTCTCCTCTAACCACTAGGCTACCCGCCTCTAACCACTAGGCTACCCGCCTCTAACCACTAGTCTACCTGCCTCTAACCACTAGGCTACCTGTCTCCTCTAACCACTAGTCTACCTGCCTCTAACCACTAGGCTACCTGTCTCCTCTAACCACTAGGCTACCCGCCTCCTCTAACCACTAGGCTACCTGTCTCCTCTAACCACTAGGCTACCTGCCTCTAACCACTAGGCTACCTGTCTCCTCTAACCACTAGTCTACCTGCCTCTAACCACTAGGCTACCTGTCTCCTCTAACCACTAGTCTACCTGCCTCTAACCACTAGGCTACCTGTCTCCTCTAACCACTAGTCTACCTGCCTCTAACCACTAGGCTACCTGTCTCCTCTAACCACTAGGCTACCTGCCTCTAACCACTAGGCTACCTGTCTCCTCTAACCACTAGGCTACCTGCCTCTAACCACTAGGCTACCTGTCTCCTCTAACCACTAGGCTACCTGCCTCTAACCACTAGGCTACCTGTCTCCTCTAACCACTAGGCTACCTGCCTCTAACCACTAGGCTACCTGCCTCTAACCACTAGGCTACCTGCCTCTAACCACTAGGCTACCTGTCTCTAACCACTAGGCTATCTATCTCTAACCACTAGACTACCTGTCTCTAACCACTAGGCTACCTGTCTCTAACCACTAGGCTACTTGCCTCTAACCACTAGGCTACCTGCCTCTAACCACTAGGCTACCTGCCTCTAACCACTAGGCTACTTGCCGTATCTAGACGGTGGATCCATTTAGCATCTTTTTTTTGTAGTAAGAACCGATCAAAATCACCCCTTCTAACATTTCTCTGTAATTTCTCCACCTGACCAGAACCTTAGTTAAATTGACTGCTAGTTCTTGTCCTTTTCGTCTACTACAGGTTTTTGTGTTCTATGATCCGTGTTTCTCAGTGCTCTTACCCATGTACCACCGGATTGTCTAAATCCAAGAGGCTTCTTAACAGCTTCTACCCACAAGCCATAAGACTCCTGAACATCTACAGTTGAAGTCGGAAGTTTACATACACCTTAGCCAAATACATTTATACTTTGTTTTCTACAATTCCTGACATTTAATCCTAGAAAAAAAACTCTCTGTCTTAGGTCAGTTAGGATCACCACTCTATTTTAAGAATGTGAAATGTCAGAATAATAGTAGAGAATTATTTATTTCAGCTTTTATTTCTTTCATAACATTCCCAGTGGGTCAGAAGTTTCCGTACACTCAATTAGTATTTGGTAGCATTGCCTTTAAATTGTTTAACTTGGGTCAAAGGTTTCGGGCAGTCTTCCACAAGCTTCCCACAATAAGTTGGGTGGAATTTGGCCCGTTCCTCCTGACAGAGCTGGTGTAACTGAGTCAGGTTTGCAGGCCTGCTTGCTCGCACACGCTTTTTCAGTTTTGCCCACAAATTTTCTATGGGATTGAGGTCAGGGCTTTGTGGCCCTCAGTGACAGTTCAATGGCCCTCAGTGACAGTTTTCTGGCCCTCAGTGACCGTTTGTTCACCCCCAGTGACAGTTTGCAGGCCCTCAGTGACAGTTTGCAGGCCCTCAGTGACAGTTCGTTGGCCCTCAGTGACAGTTCGTTGACCCTCAGTGACAGTTCGATGGCCCTCAGTGACAGTTTGCAGGCCCTCAGTGACAGTTCGTTGACCCTCAGTGACAGTTCGATGGCCCTCAGTGACAGTTTGCAGGCCCTCAGTGACAGTTCGTTGACCCTCAGTGACAGTTCGATGGCCCTAAGTGACAGTTTGCAGGCCCTCAGTGACAGTTCATTGGCCCTCAGTGACAGTTCGTTGACCCTCAGTGACAGTTCGATGGCCCTAAGTGACAGTTTGCAGGCCCTCAGTGACAGTTCATTGGCCCTCAGTGACAGTTTGATGGCCCTAAGTGACAGTTTGCAGGCCCTCAGTGACAGTTCGTTGACCCTCAGTGACAGTTCGATGGCCCTAAGTGACAGTTTGCAGGCCCTCAGTGACAGTTCATTGGCCCTCAGTGACAGTTCGATGGCTCTCAGTGACAGTTTGTTGGCCCTCAGTGACAGTTTCTTTGACATCTATCACAAGCTCTTTTGTGAGGTTTGTAGCGAGTCTCTTATAGACTATGATTGTTATTAAGCTATCTGAGTACTTCAGTCTTATGATTAGTATAGTATTGTGCTGTAATGGTGCATCCTCTGCCGCTGGGCATATAACTATAGAAGTATCATACTGGAGATCATTAGTAGTTTGTTTGTCAGCGTGGGTAAAGTTGTTCCTGACATAGTGAATAGAGGTCTCTAATTTGGCTATGTCTTTACGCACCAGCACCAGTCTGTAGTCTGTGTCCACAGCTGGGTCAATGGGCCCAGGTGGAATGAACCTAGATGGATGTCTGAACACTGTTTTTGTGTGTACAGAGAGTTTTCAATCTCTAAAAAACAGTTTGAGTCGCAATGTGCGTCTGTCTTTGTAGAGATCCACCTGCGTAGTGAAGGCATTGTGTGTGCTAGTAGGCAATACAGATAGGTGCAGGAAGACTCTTACTTGATAGATCTGTTACATTGCTGGCTCTGAGTAAAGGGGTATATTTTTCGAAGGGGGGGGGGTTCTTCTATTAAGCTAAACATAGCTCTATATGAAATTGTTTTAAGAAGGGGGGGGGGGTTCGACTAAGCTATATGAAATTGCTTTAAAACCTGTTGGGGCAAGGCGTTCCCCTCAGGGAACTCCAACCCCCCGTTCAGCTGAAAAGGTGGCGCAGGGAATTCAAAAATATTCTTTAGAAATATTTAACTTTCACACATTAACAAGTCCAATACAGCAAATGAAAGATAAACATCTTGTTCATCTATCCATCATGTTTGATTTTTAAAATGTTTTACAGCAAAAACACAACTTATATTTATGTTAGACCACCACCAAATCAAAGGAAAAACAGCCATTTTTTCCAGCCAAAGAGAGAGTCACAAAAGCAGGATTAGAAATAAAATGAATCACTAACTTCTTGAAAATCTTCATCAGATGACAGTCATATGACATGTTACACAGTACATTTATGTTTTGTTCGATAATATGCATTTTTATATCCACAAATCTCGGTTTACATTGACGCCATGTTCAGAAATTCCTCCAAAATATCCGGAGGAATTATAGAAAGCTACGCCAGATAACAGAAATACTCATCATAAACTTTGACTAAAGATACATGTTCTACATATGATTAAATATACACTGGTTCTTTAATGCAACCGCTGTCTCAGATTTTTTTTTTTACGTTACGGAAAAGCCTAACATTGCAATAATCTGAGACAGCGCTCAGACGTAAAAGTATTTCTCCGCCATGTTGGAGTCAACAGAAATACGAAATTACAACATAAATATTCCCTTACCTTTGATGATCTTTCATCAGAATGTAGTGCAAGGGGTCCTAGTTCCACAATAAATCGTTGTTTTGTTCCATAATGTCCAATACTAGTGTCCAAGTAGCTGCATTTGCTATCACTTTCAGCTCACATGCCCAAAAACTGACTGCTGGTCCAGGATAACTCGCACAAAAACTTCCAAAATATATATTCCAGGTCGAATAAACTGGTCAAACTAAGTAGAGAATCAATCTTCAGGATGTTATTTTCATATATACCCAATAACGTTCCAACCGGATCATACGTTTTCAGCTGCAGCCAAATGGAACAGCGGTAGCACCCACAGAGAAATGCGCCACAGGAAAATGTCATTCTGTCGGGACACAGAATGACATTAGGTCAAAGTTCAAAGCAAATGCTCCATTACACTTTCTACTGAATGAGGACATCTAGTGGAAGGCGTAGGAAGTGCTTCCAGATCCATATCTTATTGGGAAAGGAGGGGGCGATGACGTCAAAGTTGCCCCAACTTTCAGAATTTCACTCCTTGTTTGGAAGATCGCCTGCCCTATGAGTTCTGTTATACTCACAGACATAATTCAAACAGTTTTAGAAACTTCAGTGTTTTCTATCCAATAGTAATAATAATATACATATATTAGCAATCTAGGACATAGTTTGATGCAGTTCACTATGGGCACGCAATTCATCCAAAGTGAAAATACTGCCCCCTATCCGTACCAAGGAACATTTAGCTATTCGTTTTAGAATTTTAAGACCCCTTAATGTATCAAAAAATAAATAAATGTATCTGATGAAAAATTATTTTGGTCCTTACTGCTACTAGCCCATACAAACACATTGAATAACAGATAGTCCTTACTGCTATTAGCCCATAGAAACACATTGAATAACAGATAGTCCTTACTGCTGTTAGCCCATAGAAACACATTGAATAACAGATAGTCCTTACTGCTATTAGCCAATAGAAACACATTGAATAACAGATAGTCCTTACTGCTATTAGCCCATAGAAACACATTGAATAACAGATAGTCCTTACTGCTGTTAGCCCATAGAAACACATTGAATAACAGATAGTCCTTACTGCTATTAGCCAATAGAAACACATTGAATAACAGATAGTCCTTACTGCTATTAGCCAATAGAAACACATTGAATAACAGATAGTCCTTACTGCTATTAGCCAATAGAAACACATTGAATAACAGATTGTCATTACTGTTATTAGCCAATAGAAACACATTGAATAACAGCTAGTCCTTACTGCTACTAGCCCATAGAAACACATTGAATAACAGCTAGTCCTTACTGCTACTAGCCCATACAAACACATTGAATAACAGCTTCACTTCATGGAGGAACAAATTGTCCCCCAGTCTCCCGGTCTGAAAAACACCACTCTAGGTCTGACACCTTTCACTGCAGATGTGGATGAGTTGAATAAACAGATATCGTTTTAAACTGACAGATTTTTTACCGGGATATTTTTAAATTATCATGCTAATTCAATTTCCGAGGGGGAGGGAAGATCGACTATCAACTTTTTGTTGTTGTTGATATCCACAACAACAGTCTTTTTACACATTGGACAGCGGACAACCCTCCATCACAAGCCACCTCATTGTGACAATATGACACATAAATCGATCTCTAATGGAAAACGTAGCTATGGCAGTGAAAGCTCCTGATATTGGGCTTTGTGAGTGTATCTTGTAGTTGAGAAGTGAAATGGGCCCATCATTATTAGTCAATAAACACAAATTTGCTTCAGTGGTAAAGCAGTGGAGAGCGAAGTCAAGTGGTAAGTCATCTCCCCCGTCAAAACAGACTAGGTGTAATTAAAACGTGATTGATGAGCGTACTGGGTCGTCGTCTGGATGTATCTGCTCCTTCACACCAACGCATCCAAAACTGACCTCTATGTTAAATACAGATATGGAGGTTGAACAGACCTTTAGCTTGTCATATACCGTGTAGAGCTAGGGGATATCACTCGCACACTCTCCATTGACAATAGGGCTGCATACTCTCGTTTACACCAGTCTATCAATCAGCTGGAGCAGTGTGGAGTGGAGCAGTGTGGAGTGGAGCAGTGTGGAGTGGAGCAGTATGGAGTGGAGTAGTGTGGAGTGGAGTAGTGTTTGGAGCAGTGTGGAGTGGAGTAGTGTTTGGAGCAGTGTTTGGAGCAGTGTGGAGAGGAGCAGTGTGGAGAGGAGCAGTGTGGATTGGAGCAGTGTGGAGAGGAGCAGTGTGGAGTGGAGCAGTGTGGAGAGGAGCAGTGTGGAGTGGAGCAGTGTGGAGAGGAGCAGCGTGGAGTGGAGCAGTGTGGAGTGGAGCAGTGTGGAGTGGAGCAGTGTGGAGTGGAGTAGTGTTTGGAGCAGTGTGGAGTGGAGCAGTGTGGAGAGGAGCAGTGTGGAGTGGAGCAGTGTGGAGTGGAACAGTGTGGAGTGGAGCAGTGTGGAGTGGAGTAGTGTTTGGAGCAGTGTGGAGAGGAGCAGTGTGGAGAGGAGCAGTGTGGAGTGGAGCAGTGTGGAGAGGAGCAGTGTGGAGTGGAGCAGTGTGGAGAGGAGCAGTGTGGAGTGGAGCAGTGTGGAGAGGAGCAGCGTGGAGTGGAGCAGTGTGGAGTGGAGCAGTGTGGAGTGGAGCAGTGTGGAGTGGAGTAGTGTTTGGAGCAGTGTGGAGTGGAGCAGTGTGGAGAGGAGCAGTGTGGAGTGGAGCAGTGTGGAGTGGAGTAGTGTTTGGAGCAGTGTGGAGTGGAGCAGTGTGGAGAGGAGCAGTGTGGAGTGGAGCAGTGTGGAGTGGAGTAGTGTTTGGAGAAGTGTGGAGTGGAGCAGTGTTTGGAGCAGTGTGGAGAGGAGCAGTGTGGAGTGGAGCAGTGTGGAGTGGAGCAGTGTGGAGTGGAGCAGTGTGGAGAGGAGCAGTGTGGAGAGGAGCAGTGTTTGGAGCAGTGTGGAGAGAAGCAGTGTGGAGAGGAGCAGTGTGGAGAGGAGCAGTGTGGAGTGGAGCAGTGTGGAGTGGAGCAGTGTGGAGAGGAGCAGTGTGGAGTGGAGCAGTGTGGAGTGGAGTAGTGTTTGGAGCAGTGTGGAGTGGAGCAGTGTGGAGAGGAGCTGTGTTTGGAGCAGTGTGGAGAGGAGCAGTGTGGAGTGGAGCAGTGTGGAGTGGAGCAGTGTGGAGTGGAGCAGTGTGGAGAGGAGCAGTGTGGAGAGGAGCAGTGTTTGGAGCAGTGTGGAGAGAAGCAGTGTGGAGAGGAGCAGTGTGGAGAGGAGCAGTGTGGAGTGTAGCAGTGTGGAGTGGAGCAGTGTGGAGTGGAGTAGTGTTTGGAGGAGTGTGGAGTGGAGCAGTGTGGAGTGGAGCAGTGTGGAGTGGAACAGTGTGGAGAGGAGCAGTGTGGTGTGGAGCAGTGTGGAGTGGAGCAGTGTGGAGTGGAGCAGTGTGGAGAGGAGCAGTGTGGAGTGGAGTAGTGTTTGGAGCAGTGTGGAGTGGAGCAGTGTGGAGTGGAGCAGTGTGGAGTGGAGCAGTGTGAAGAGGAGCAGTGTGGAGAGGAGCAGTGTGGAGAGGAGCAGTGTGGAGTGGAGCAGTGTGGAGTGGAGCAGTGTGGAGTGGAGCAGTGTGGAGAGGAGCAGTGTGGAGTGGAGTAGTGTTTGGAGCAGTGTGGAGTGGAGCAGTGTGGAGAGGAGCAGTGTGGAGTGGAGCAGTGTGGAGAGGAGCAGTGTGGAGTGGAGTAGTGTTTGGAGCAGTGTGGAGTGGAGCAGTGTGGAGTGGAGCAGTGTGGAGAGGAGCAGTGTTTGGAGCAGTGTGGAGAGGAGCAGTGTGGAGTGGAGCAGTGTGGAGTGGAGCAGTGTGGAGTGGAGCAGTGTGGAGAGGAGCAGTGTAGAGAGGGGCAGTGTTTGGAGCAGTGTGGAGAGAAGCAGTGTGGAGAGGAGCAGTGTGGAGAGGAGCAGTGTGGAGTGGAGTAGTGTTTGGAGGAGTGTGGATTGGAGTAGTGTTTGGAGCAGTGTGGAGTGGAGTAGTGTGGAGTGGAGTAGTGTGGAGTGGAACAGTGTGGAGAGGAGCAGTGTGGTGTGGAGCAGTGTGGAGTGGAGCAGTGTGGAGTGGAGCAGTGTGGAGAGGAGCAGTGTGGAGTGGAGTAGTGTTTGGAGCAGTGTGGAGTGGAGCAGTGTGGAGTGGAGCAGTGTGGAGTGGAGCAGTGTGAAGAGGAGCAGTGTGGAGAGGAGCAGTGTGGAGAGGAGCAGTGTGGAGTGGAGCAGTGTGGAGTGGAGCAGTGTGGAGTGGAGCAGTGTGGAGAGGAGCAGTGTGGAGTGGAGTAGTGTTTGGAGCAGTGTGGAGTGGAGCAGTGTGGAGAGGAGCAGTGTGGAGTGGAGCAGTGTGGAGAGGAGCAGCGTGGAGTGGAGCAGTGTGGAGTGGAGCAGTGTGGAGTGGAGCAGTGTGGAGTGGAGTAGTGTTTGGAGCAGTGTGGAGTGGAGCAGTGTGGAGAGGAGCAGTGTGGAGTGGAGCAGTGTGGAGTGGAGTAGTGTTTGGAGCAGTGTGGAGTGGAGCAGTGTGGAGAGGAGCAGTGTGGAGTGGAGCAGTGTGGAGTGGAGTAGTGTTTGGAGAAGTGTGGAGTGGAGCAGTGTTTGGAGCAGTGTGGAGAGGAGCAGTGTGGAGTGGAGCAGTGTGGAGTGGAGCAGTGTGGAGTGGAGCAGTGTGGAGAGGAGCAGTGTGGAGAGGAGCAGTGTTTGGAGCAGTGTGGAGAGAAGCAGTGTGGAGAGGAGCAGTGTGGAGAGGAGCAGTGTGGAGTGGAGCAGTGTGGAGTGGAGCAGTGTGGAGAGGAGCAGTGTGGAGTGGAGCAGTGTGGAGTGGAGTAGTGTTTGGAGCAGTGTGGAGTGGAGCAGTGTGGAGAGGAGCTGTGTTTGGAGCAGTGTGGAGAGGAGCAGTGTGGAGTGGAGCAGTGTGGAGTGGAGCAGTGTGGAGTGGAGCAGTGTGGAGAGGAGCAGTGTGGAGAGGAGCAGTGTTTGGAGCAGTGTGGAGAGAAGCAGTGTGGAGAGGAGCAGTGTGGAGAGGAGCAGTGTGGAGTGTAGCAGTGTGGAGTGGAGCAGTGTGGAGTGGAGTAGTGTTTGGAGGAGTGTGGAGTGGAGCAGTGTGGAGTGGAGCAGTGTGGAGTGGAACAGTGTGGAGAGGAGCAGTGTGGTGTGGAGCAGTGTGGAGTGGAGCAGTGTGGAGTGGAGCAGTGTGGAGAGGAGCAGTGTGGAGTGGAGTAGTGTTTGGAGCAGTGTGGAGTGGAGCAGTGTGGAGTGGAGCAGTGTGGAGTGGAGCAGTGTGAAGAGGAGCAGTGTGGAGAGGAGCAGTGTGGAGAGGAGCAGTGTGGAGTGGAGCAGTGTGGAGTGGAGCAGTGTGGAGTGGAGCAGTGTGGAGAGGAGCAGTGTGGAGTGGAGTAGTGTTTGGAGCAGTGTGGAGTGGAGCAGTGTGGAGAGGAGCAGTGTGGAGTGGAGCAGTGTGGAGAGGAGCAGTGTGGAGTGGAGTAGTGTTTGGAGCAGTGTGGAGTGGAGCAGTGTGGAGTGGAGCAGTGTGGAGAGGAGCAGTGTTTGGAGCAGTGTGGAGAGGAGCAGTGTGGAGTGGAGCAGTGTGGAGTGGAGCAGTGTGGAGTGGAGCAGTGTGGAGAGGAGCAGTGTAGAGAGGGGCAGTGTTTGGAGCAGTGTGGAGAGAAGCAGTGTGGAGAGGAGCAGTGTGGAGAGGAGCAGTGTGGAGTGGAGTAGTGTTTGGAGGAGTGTGGAGTGGAGCAGTGTGGATTGGAGTAGTGTTTGGAGCAGTGTGGAGTGGAGTAGTGTGGAGTGGAGTAGTGTGGAGTGGAACAGTGTGGAGAGGAGCAGTGTGGTGTGGAGCAGTGTGGAGTGGAGCAGTGTGGAGTGGAGCAGTGTGGAGAGGAGCAGTGTGGAGTGGAGTAGTGTTTGGAGCAGTGTGGAGTGGAGCAGTGTGGAGTGGAGCAGTGTGGAGTGGAGCAGTGTGAAGAGGAGCAGTGTGGAGAGGAGCAGTGTGGAGAGGAGCAGTGTGGAGTGGAGCAGTGTGGAGTGGAGCAGTGTGGAGTGGAGCAGTGTGGAGAGGAGCAGTGTGGAGTGGAGTAGTGTTTGGAGCAGTGTGGAGTGGAGCAGTGTGGAGAGGAGCAGTGTGGAGTGGAGCAGTGTGGAGAGGAGCAGTGTGGAGTGGAGCAGTGTTTGGAGCAGTGTGGAGTGGAGCAGTGTGGAGTGGAGCAGTGTGGAGAGGAGCAGTGTTTGGAGCAGTGTGGAGAGGAGCAGTGTGGAGTGGAGCAGTGTGGAGTGGAGCAGTGTGGAGTGGAGCAGTGTGGAGAGGAGCAGTGTAGAGAGGGGCAGTGTTTGGAGCAGTGTGGAGAGAAGCAGTGTGGAGAGGAGCAGTGTGGAGAGGAGCAGTGTGGAGTGTAGCAGTGTGGAGTGGAGCAGTGTGGAGTGGAGTAGTGTTTGGAGGAGTGTGGAGTGGAGCAGTGTGGATTGGAGTAGTGTTTGGAGCAGTGTGGAGTGGAGTAGTGTGGAGTGGAGTAGTGTGGAGTGGAGCAGTGTGGAGAGGAGCAGTGTGGAGTGGAGCAGTGTGGAGAGGAGCAGTGTAGAGAGGGGCAGTGTTTGGAGCAGTGTGGAGAGAAGCAGTGTGGAGAGGAGCAGTGTGGAGAGGAGCAGTGTGGAGTGGAGTAGTGTTTGGAGGAGTGTGGAGTGGAGCAGTGTGGATTGGAGTAGTGTTTGGAGCAGTGTGGAGTGGAGTAGTGTGGAGTGGAGTAGTGTGGAGTGGAACAGTGTGGAGAGGAGCAGTGTGGTGTGGAGCAGTGTGGAGTGGAGCAGTGTGGAGTGGAGCAGTGTGGAGAGGAGCAGTGTGGAGTGGAGTAGTGTTTGGAGCAGTGTGGAGTGGAGCAGTGTGGAGTGGAGCAGTGTGGAGTGGAGCAGTGTGAAGAGGAGCAGTGTGGAGAGGAGCAGTGTGGAGAGGAGCAGTGTGGAGTGGAGCAGTGTGGAGTGGAGCAGTGTGGAGTGGAGCAGTGTGGAGAGGAGCAGTGTGGAGTGGAGTAGTGTTTGGAGCAGTGTGGAGTGGAGCAGTGTGGAGAGGAGCAGTGTGGAGTGGAGCAGTGTGGAGAGGAGCAGTGTGGAGTGGAGCAGTGTTTGGAGCAGTGTGGAGTGGAGCAGTGTGGAGTGGAGCAGTGTGGAGAGGAGCAGTGTTTGGAGCAGTGTGGAGAGGAGCAGTGTGGAGTGGAGCAGTGTGGAGTGGAGCAGTGTGGAGTGGAGCAGTGTGGAGAGGAGCAGTGTAGAGAGGGGCAGTGTTTGGAGCAGTGTGGAGAGAAGCAGTGTGGAGAGGAGCAGTGTGGAGAGGAGCAGTGTGGAGTGTAGCAGTGTGGAGTGGAGCAGTGTGGAGTGGAGTAGTGTTTGGAGGAGTGTGGAGTGGAGCAGTGTGGATTGGAGTAGTGTTTGGAGCAGTGTGGAGTGGAGTAGTGTGGAGTGGAGTAGTGTGGAGTGGAGCAGTGTGGAGAGGAGCCGTGTGGAGAGGAGCAGTGTGGATTGGAGTAGTGTTTGGATCAGTGTAGAGTGGAACAGTGTGGAGTGGAGCAGTGTGGAGTGGAGTAGTGTTTGGAGCAGTGTGGAGAGGAGCAGTGTGGAGTGGAGCAGTGTGGAGTGGAACAGTGTGGAGAGGAGTAGTGTGGAGTGGAGCAGTGTGGAGAGGAGCCGTGTGGAGAGGAGCAGTGTGGATTGGAGTAGTGTTTGGATCAGTGTGGAGTGGAACAGTGTGGAGTGGAGCAGTGTGGAGTGGAGTAGTGTTTGGAGCAGTGTGGAGAGGAGCAGTGTGGAGTGGAGCAGTGTGGAGTGGAACAGTGTGGAGAGGAGCAGTGTGGAGTGGAGCAGTGTGGAGTGGAGCAGTGTGGAGTGGAGCAGTGTGGAGAGGAGCAGTGTGGAGTGGAGTAGTGTTTGGAGCAGTGTGGAGTGGAGCAGTGTGGAGTGGAGCAGTGTGGAGTGGAACAGTGTGGAGAGGAGCAGTGTGGTGTGGAGCAGTGTGGAGTGGAGCAGTGTGGAGTGGAACAGTGTGGAGAG
>NC_034194.2:41898339-41943022 GCF_002021735.2 Oncorhynchus kisutch
CAGAGCCTCATAAATAATTTCAAATGATTCCGCTGAGTGTTTTATAAAGGTGGATAATATCTTCAACAACTCCTTGTCCCTGAAGCATAAACAAAATAAGTCTATTTTATTAATCTGTTGGATTTATGTAGAACATTATTATAAAATATACTGTTACTCTATAGCATCACACTGTAATGGTATTTATTAACCATCTTAAACAAACAGAGTCAATATAAACGACTAACATAAAGGTAAAAAAGGTGGATCCTTTGTTTTGTTGGAATAAAATCTCATCCTATGGTGCCTAATGTAGCTGTGTTTCAGCTTCCCTTTCCTCTAGGATCTCTTCGTGGTGGATGACTTTGAGGTCGTCCCACCTCTCCATCCAGACAGGGGTCACCCCTGTCTGGTTCTGTAGCTACCGCCAGCACAGCAGTCACATTGCTACACGGTGAGCGCAGATTGCTTACTATAACTGCCTGGAACCTTCCATATTTCCCAGTCAGCAATTTTTGCAGGATCATTTTGGCAGCCTTTTAAGGATATCACTGCCTTAGTAGGGGACTAAAATAACCTCTGCGTGGTGGAAGGAAGACTATATTAGGAGGGTATAATCTTGTATACCAAAACTAGAGATCTAAATGTCGGGGACTTGGGTTGTGTTGATGAGATTAAACCTCTCTCTGAGAGGTTTATAAATAAGAAGAGTTTGAGAATATATCTGAACAAGTCAGTTACATAGATTAAAACTCGGTGTAAATCACATTAAATAGATTTAAACCCCATGGTGCAAATAACATTATAGAGTAGCCGGGTTCTAAAAAGGGCTTTGTTCTACATATCCCATCAAATAAATCTGGTAAACAGTTTCAGATAGATGGCATTTGTTAGCTGCAGTGTGTGTGTGTGTGTTTCTTCCTATATGTTTCCACACCTGCAGGAATCCTGTCAGGTAGTACAACATGTACCCAGAATATCACACGGGATTCAACATCAAGCTGTACCCAGAATATCACACGGGATTCAACATCAAGCTGTACCCAGAATATCACACGGGATTCAACATCAAGCTGTACCCAGAATATCACACGGGATTCAACAAACTGTACCCAGAATATCACATGGGATTCAACAAACTGTACCCAGAATATCACATGGGATTCAACATCAAACTGTACCCAGAATATCACACGGGATTCAACATCAAACTGTACCCAGAATATCACATGGGATTCAACATCAAACTGTACCCAGAATATCACACGGGATTCAACAAACTGTACCCAGAATATCACACGGGATTCAACAAACTGTACCCAGAATATCACATGGGATTCAACCAAACAGTGTTGTGAAGAGATGCACAACCTTAGTAGAAAGATAGAGCAGAAGATAATGTGGTGAGAGAACATAGAGTTAAATCTTCTTCGGGATCGGTGTCCCTTCCACGAGATGGTTGAGCTAACGTAGGCTAATGCCATTAGCATGAGGTTGTAAATAACAAGAACATTTCTCAGGACATAGACATATTTGATATTGGCAGAAAACTTTAAATTCTTGTTAATCTAACTGCACTGTCCAATTTACAGTCGCTATTACAGTGAAATAATAGCATGCTATTGTTTGAGGAGAGTGCACAATTTTGAACAAGAAAGGTTCTAAATAAACAAATTAGGCACATTTGGGCTGTCTTGATACAAACATTTTTACAGAAATGCAATGGTTCATTGGATCAGTCTAAAATGTTGCACATACACTGCTGCCAAAATCTATTATTCCTGGGCTGGAATAATACATTATGGCCTTTCTCTTGCATTTCAAAGATGATGGTATAAAAGAACGGTTATTTTTTAATTTTTTATTATCTATCACCAGATCTATTGTGTTATATTCTCCTACATTCCTTTCACATTTCCTCAAACTTCAAAGTGTTTTCCTTTCAAATTGCCTCAGGTCCTGAGCTACAGGCAGTTAGATTTGGGTATGTCATTTTCGGGCGAAAAAAAGGGGTGAAACCTTAAGAGGTTTTATTAATGGGTGCGTACTTATTGGTAACTAAAGCAATTTCATAAATGTGTGCAGAGTCTGGTTGCTCCTCAGTACACACCAGAGACCAGCAAATATTCTTTACATCATCAACAGACGAATCACTACAAAACATCTTGTATGACCTCTAATACACTGTATTAGGCCCAGCCTTTGGAACTTTGGTGTTCCTGTATATGGCCACTAAACTCCCCCAAAAAAAGAAACGTCAATTTTTCAGGACTCTGTCTTTCAAAGATAAGTCGTAAAAATCCAAATAACTTCACAGATCTTCATTGTAAAGGGTTTAAAACACTGTTTCCCATTCTTGTTCAATGAACCATAAACAATTAATGAACATGCACCTGTGGAACAGTCGTTAACACACTATAACAGCCTACAGACAGAATGCAATTAAGGTCACAGTTATGAAATCTTAGGACACTAAAGAAGCCTTTCTACTGACTCTGAAAAACACCAAAAGAAAGATGCACAGGGTCCCTGCTTATCTGCGTGAATGTGCCTTAGGCATGCTGCGAGGAGGCATGAGGACTGCAGATGTGGTCGGGGCAATAAATTGCAATGTCCGTACTGTCATCAGTGCTGTGTGTATCAACTATACCTTGTTTTTCTACAGATGGAGGACAGGAGAGAAGGTTTGTCATGGAGTCCCCTCACTAACAGACAGGTTGATACAGATGAAAGACAGGAGAAATGGTTTGTCATGGAGTCCCCTGACTAACAGACAGGTTGATACAGATGAAAGACAGGAGAAATGGTTTGTCATGGAGTCCCCTCACTAACAGACAGGTTGATACAGATGAAAGACAGGAGAAATGGTTTGTCATGGAGTCCCCTGACTAACAGACAGGTTGATACAGATGTCTGAACTGGTAGAGACCTTGCACTCAGCATTACAATTATACAAAACACGATTACTTTTCATTGTCTTATTGTCTTAATTATTATATTGAATGGTGGGGGTAGTAGGGAGGATCCTGTGTATTCTTCAAACATGTCAGGGAACTGTCTTATATGGAACACCATATGAAGGGATGATGACTAGCATGTACCAGCAGACAACATGCTGATAGGTACCTATTACCTGGTTTAAATGCTATTTCTATATGCACAGGTTTACCTCCACTGTATTCACATCCTAATATACCTTTGTCTGTACATTATGCCTTGAATATATTCTACCGTGCCCAGAAATCTGCTCCTTTTACTCTCTGTTCTGAACGTACTAGGCGTCCAGTTCTGTTAGCCTTTAGCCTTTTGATGACTTCTGTAGCCGTAAAAGCCTTGGTTTCATGCATGTTAACATTAGAGGCCTCCTCCCTAAGTTTGTTTTATTCACTGCTTCAGCACACTCCACCAATCCGGATGTCCTAGCCGTGTCTGAATCCTGGCTTAGGAAGGCCACCAAACCCCTGAAATTTCCATCCCTAACTATAACATTTTCCGTCAAGATAGAACTGCCAAAGGGGGCGGTGTTGCAATTTACTGTAAAGATAACCTGCAGAGTTCTGTCTTACTATCCAGGTCTGTAGCCAAACAATTTGAGTTCTACTTCTAAAAATGAACCTTTCCAGAAACAAGTCTCTCACCGTTGCCGCTTGCTATAGACCACCCTCTGCCCCCAGCTGTGCCCTCGACACCATATGTGATTTGATTGCCCCCCATCTATCTTCAGAGCTCGTGCTGCTAGGTGACCTAAACTGGGACATACAGTGCCTTGCGAAAGTATTTGGCCCCCTTGAACTTTGAACTAAGGGGGCTGAATAATTTTGCACGCCCAATTTTTCAGTTTTTGATTTGTTAAAAAAGTTTGAAATATCCAATAAATGTCGTTCCACTTCATGATTGTGTCCCACTTGTTGTTGATTCTTCACAAAAAATACAGTTTTATATCTTTATGTTTGAAGCCTGAAATGTGGCAAAAGGTCTCAAAGTTCAAGGGGGCTGAATACTTTCGCAAGGCACTGTACTTAACATCCGGGCCATCCTAAAATCTAAGCTTGATGCCCTCAATCTCACACAATTTATCAATGAACCTACCAGATATAACCCAAAATCCGTAAACACGGGCACCCTCATAGATATCATCCTAACTAACTCACCCTCCAAATAGACATCTGCTGTTTTCAACCAAGATCTCAGCGATCACTGCCTCATTGCCTGCATCCGTAATGGGTCTGCGACCTCTCCTCATCACTGTCAGCAGGCCTTTCTAATCGACCTGGCCGGGGTATCCATGAATGACATATACGCTCTCTTTGGCTGGCCCTCGCTTCATACTCGTCGCCAAACCCACTGGCTACAGGTTATCTACAAGTCTCTGCTAGGTAAAGCCCCGCCCTATCTCAGCTCGCTGGTCACCATAGCAGTACCCACTTGTAGCACACGCTCCAGCAGGTATATCTCACTGGTCACCCCCAAAGCCAATTCCTCCTTTGGTCGCCTTTCCTTCCAGTTCTCTACTGCCACTGACTGGAACGAACTGCAAAAATCACTGAAGCTAGATATTCCCATCTCCCTCATTAGCTTTAAGAACCAGCTGTCAGAGCAGCTCACAGATCACTGTACCTGTTCCTAGCCCATCTGTATACAGCCCATCTATCTACCTCATTCCCATACTGTATTTATTTATTTTGCTCCTTTTGCACCACAGTATCTCTACTTGCACATCCATCTTCTACACATCTACCATTCCAGTGTTTAATTGCTATATTGTAATTACTTTGCCACCATGGCCTATTTATTGCCTTAACTCCCTTATTTGACCTAATTTGCACTCACTCTATATAGACTTTTTGTTTTCTTTTGTTCTACTGTATTATAGACTGTATGTTTTGTTTATTCCATGTGTAACTCTGTGTTGTTGTATGTGTCGAACTGCTATGCTTTATCTTGGCCAGGTCGCAGTTGCAAAATGAGAACTTGTTCTCAACTAGCCTACCTGGTTAAATAAAGGTGTTCTCAACTACCTTACCTGGTTAAATAAAGGTGTTCTCAACTACCTTACCTGGTTAAATAAAGGTGTTCTCAACTACCTTACCTGGTTAAATAAAGGTGAAATAAACACAATAAAAACAATAGGTACAGTATCTGTATCGGCTGTGCACGACAATAGAAGATGGAAGACAAGTTGCAAATGAGAACTTGTTCTCAACCAGTCTACCTGGTTAAATAAAGGTGAAATAAAAAGTACAGTATCTGGATCGGCTGTGCACGACAATAGAAGATGGAAGACAAGTTGCAAATGAGAACTTGTTCTCAACCAGTCTACCTGGTTAAATAAAGGTGAAATAAAAAGTACAGTATCTGTATCGGCTGTGCACGACAATAGAAGATGGAAGACAAGTTGCAAATGAGAACTTGTTCTCAACCAGTCTACCTGGTTAAATAAAGGTGAAATAAAAAGTACAGTATCTGTATCGGCTGTGCACGACAATAGAAGATGGAAGACAAGTTGCAAATGAGAACTTGTTCTCAACCAGTCTACATGGTTAAATAAAGGTGAAATAAAAAGTACAGTATCTGTATCGGCTGTGCACGACAATAGAAGATGGAAGACAAGTTGCAAATGAGAACTTGTTCTCAACCAGTCTACCTGGTTAAATAAAGGTGAAATAAAAAGTACAGTATCTGTATCGGCTGTGCACGACAATAGAAGATGGAAGACAAGTTGCAAATGAGAACTTGTTCTCAACCAGTCTACCTGGTTAAATAAAGGTGAAATAAAAAGTACAGTATCTGTATCGGCTGTGCACGACAATAGAAGATGGACAATAGAATATGGAAGACACGTGTTCATATTTGCACATTGTTATACGTTAGCAGAACACTGCTTCTACAGTATAATGTGAAGGATGGTTTATTCTTCATGGAACTGGTACACTTGAAAGTTATCAAAACATGGAATCCACCCCTTCTTCTACCTGACTGCTACCTGACTGCCACCTGACTGCCACCTGACTGCCACCTGACTACTACCTGACTGCCACCTGACTGCCACCTGACTGCTACCTGACTGCTACCTGACTACCACCTGACTGCCACCTGACTGCTACCTGACTGCTACCTGACTGCTACCTGACTGCTACCTGACTGCTACCTGACTGCCACCTGACTGCCACCTGACTACTACCTGACTGCCACCTGACTGCCACCTGACTGCTACCTGACTGCTACCTGACTACCACCTGACTGCCACCTGACTGCTACCTGACTGCTACCTGACTGCTACCTGACTGCCACCTGACTGCCACCTGACTGCTACCTGACTGCCACCTGACTGCTACCTGACTGCTACCTGACTACTATCTGACTGCTACCTGACTGCTACATGCTACCTGACTGCTACATGCTACCTGACTGCTACCTGACTGCTACATGCTACCTGACTGCTACATGCTACCTGACTGCTACCTGACTGCTAAATTCTACCTGACTGCTACCTGACTGCCACCTGACTGCCACCTGAATGCCATCTGACTGCTACCTGACAGCACCTGTCCATAACCTGTAAAACACTACATAGATTGAAAGGACTTCATCACCTACTGGAGACTTGAAGACAGAACCTCACCCAGACAGCTGTGCATGTCAATGCGTGGTTATACTGCCAAATCCTTAGAATAGACTAGAAGATTAGAAGGCCATGCCAGTTCTGGGACAGCTGAAGGCCATGCTAGTTCTGGGACAGCTGAAAGCCATGCTAGTTCTGGGACAGCTGAAGTCCATGCTAGTTCTGGGACAGCTGAAGGCCATGCTAGTTCTGAGACAGCTGAAGGCCATGCTAGTTCTGGGACAGCTGAAGGCCATGCTAGTTCTGGGACAGCTGAAGGTCATGCTAGTTCTGGGACAGCTGAAGGCCATGCTAGTTCTGGGACAGCTGAAGGCCATGCTAGTTCTGGGACAGCTGAAGGCCATGCTAGTTCTGGGACTGCTGAAGGCCATGCTAGTTCTGGGACAGCTGAAGGCTATGCGAGTTCTGGGACAGCTGAAAGGCTATGCTAGTTCTGGGACAGCTGAAGGCCATGCTAGTTCTGGGACAGCTGAAGGCCATGCTAGTTCTGGGACAGCTGAAAGCCATGCTGGTTCTGGGACAGCTGAAGGCCATGCTAGTTCTGGGACAGCTGAAGGCCATGCTAGTTCTGAGACAGCTGAAGGCCATGCTAGTTCTGGGACAGCTGAAGGCCATGCTAGTTCTGGGACAGCTGAAGGTCATGCTAGTTCTGGGACAGCTGAAGGCCATGCTAGTTCTGGGACAGCTGAAGGCCATGCTAGTTCTGGGACAGCTGAAGGCCATGCTAGTTCTGGGACTGCTGAAGGCCATGCTAGTTCTGGGACAGCTGAAGGCTATGCGAGTTCTGGGACAGCTGAAAGGCTATGCTAGTTCTGGGACAGCTGAAGGCCATGCTAGTTCTGGGACAGCTGAAGGCCATGCTAGTTCTGGGACAGCTGAAAGCCATGCTGGTTCTGGGACAGCTGAAGGCCATGCTAGTTCTGGGACAGCTGAAGGCTATGCGAGTTCTGGGACAGCTGAAAGGCTATGCTAGTTCTGGGACAGCTGAAGGCCATGCTAGTTCTGGGACAGCTGAAGGCCATGCTAGTTCTGGGACAGCTGAAGGCCATGCTAGTTCTGGGACAGCTGAAGGCCATGCTAGTTCTGGGACAGCTGAAGGCCATGCTAGTTCTGGGACAGCTGAAGGCCATGCTAGTTCTGGGACAGCTGAAGGCCATGCTGGTTCTGGGACAGCTGAAGGCCATGCTAGTTCTGGGACAGCTGAAGGCCATGCTAGTTCTGGGACAGCTGAAGGCCATGCTAGTTCTGGGACAGCTGAAGGCCATGCTAGTTCTGGGACAGCTGAAGGCCATGCTAGTTCTGGGACAGCTGAAGGCCATGCTAGTTCTGGGACAGCTGAAGGCCATGCTAGTTCTGGGACAGCTGAAGGCCATGCTAGTTCTGGGACAGCTGAAGGCCATGCTGGTTCTGGGACAGCTGAAGGCCATGCTGGTTCTGGGACAGCTGAAGGCCATGCTAGTTCTGGGACAGCTGAAGGCCATGCGAGTTCTGGGACAGCTGAAGGCTATGCTAGTTCTGGGACAGCTGAAGGCCATGCTAGTTCTGGGACAGCTGAAGACCATGCTAGTTCTGGGACAGCTGAAGGCCATGCTAGTTCTGGGACAGCTGAAGGCCATGCTAGTTCTGGGACAGCTGAAGGCCATGCTAGTTCTGGGACAGCTGAAGGCCATGCTAGTTCTGGGACAGCTGAAGGCCATGCTAGTTCTGGGACAGCTGAAGGCCATGCTAGTTCTGGGACAGCTGAAGGCCATGCTAGTTCTGGGACAGCTGAAGGCCATGCGAGTTCTGGGACAGCTGAAGGCTATGCTAGTTCTGGGACAGCTGAAGGCCATGCTAGTTCTGGGACAGCTGAAGACCATGCTAGTTCTGGGACAGCTGAAGGCCATGCTAGTTCTGGGACAGCTGAAGGCCATGCTAGTTCTGGGACAGCTGAAGGCCATGCTAGTTCTGGGACAGCTGAAGGCCATGCTAGTTCTGGGACAGCTGAAGGCCATGCTAGTTCTGGGACAGCTGAAGGCCATGCTAGTTCTGGGACAGCTGAAGGCCATGCTAGTTCTGGGACAGCTGAAGTTGAACCAAATATTTTTATGTTCCTTTTTGTGGATGTACTCCATGTACTTTTGTGGATGTACTTTTTTACTGATAAATGCATCTCCACTCAAAGTGACCATGTTTGCCCAATGTCCACATTTAGCCTACACCTGTAGGGAGATCTAACAGTGGACATAAAGGAGAGAGGAGACGAAACAAAACTAGCCAGTTATAGATTATTGTGTTGATAGCTGAACTGACTGAAGACCGCATTCAACTCGCAGTTGTTCGCAGTTGTTGATATCGTTTCCACGGTAACATGACAGGGGAAAGAAGTTGCAAGCTAATTTCATATCAAGGTGTTGTAGAACGAGTGTCTACATGAAACACATTCTAGATACTGGTACTTCTTGCTATCCTGGCACGACTGTGATTTGACAGAGAAATATTAGCCAGCTGCTGTGCTTTCAGAAAGTATTCATACCCCTTGATTTATTCCACATTTTGTTGTGTTACAGCCTGAATTCAACATGGATTCAATCAATTGTTTTCCTCACCCATCTACACACGATACAAAGTGAAAAACGTGTGTTTGCAAATGTGTTGAAAATGAAATACAGAAATATCTAATTTACATAAGTATTCACACTCCTTTGCTATGACACTTCAAACTAAACTCAGGTGCATCCAATTTCCTTTATCATCCTTGCAATGTCACTACAACGTCATTGGAGTACACCTGTGGCTAATTCAATTGTTTGGAAAGAAACACACCTGTCCATATAAGGTCACACAGTTGACAGTGCATGTCAGAGCAGGAACTATACTGTGAAGTTCAAGGAACTGTCCATAGATCTCTGAGATATAATTATGATGAGCCGTATATCTGGGGAAGGATATGAAACAATTTCTACAGTGTTGAAAGATTCCAAAATCACAGTGGTCTCCATCCTTGGGAAATGAAAAAAATATGTAACTACCCAGACTCTGCCTAGAGCTGGTTGTCCGACCAAACTGAGCAACCGGGCAAGAAGGACCTTGGTCAGGGAGGTGACCAAGAACCCAATGACCAGTCTGACAAAACTACAGAGTTCCTTGGATGAGATGGGAGAACCTGCCAGAAGGACAACAGTCTCTACAGCACTTCACCAAGCTGGGCTTTATGGGAGAGTGGCCAGATGGAAGCCACTCCTAAGAAAAAAGGCACGTGACTGCACGCCGGGAGTTTGTAAAAAAGGCACAAGACTGCACGCCGGGAGTTTGTAAAAAAGGCACATGACTGCACGCCGGGAGTTTGTAAAAAAGGCACATGACTGCACGCCGGGAGTTTGTAAAAAAGGCACATGACTGCACGCCGGGAGTTTGTAAAAAAGGCACATGACTGCACGCCGGGAGTTTGTAAAAAAGGCACAAGACTGCACGCCGGGAGTTTGTAAAAAAGGCACATGACTGCACGCCGGGAGTTTGTAAAAAAGGCACATGACTGCACGCCGGGAGTTTGTAAAAAAGGCACATGACTGCACGCCGGGAGTTTGTAAAAAAGGCACATGACTGCACGCCGGGAGTTTATAAAAAAGGCACGTGAAAGACTGCGATCATAAGGCAAAATATTCTGTGGTCTGATGAGACAAAAATGATCATATTTGGCCTGAACGCATAGCCTGAACGCATTGTCTGTAAAAAAAACAGGCGCAGCTCATCACCCATCTACAACAATCCCTACCGTGAAGCATGGTGGTGGCAGCATGATATGGGAGGATTCTATTCAGCGGCAGGACTGGGAGACTGGTAAGGACAGAGGGGCCAATGATTGAAGCAAAATACAGGCAAATCCTTAATGAGAACCTGCATCAGAGTGCAAACCACCTTAGACTGGGGGCGAAGATTTACATTCCCACATTCCCACAAAATGACCGCAAGCAACGCTGGAATGGCTTTAGAACAAGAATGTGAAAGTCCTTGAGTGGCCCAGCCAAAGCCCAGACTTGAATCCCATTGAAAATCAGTGGAAAGACTTGAAGATTGCTGTTCACCACCGCTCCCGATCTAACTAAACAGAGCTTGAGAAAATCTGCAAGAAAGAATTGGATAAAATCCTCAAATCTAGATGCGCAAAACTGATACAGGTATTCTCAAGATGACTCAAAGCTGCAATTGACGTCAAAGGTGCATCTGCAAAGTATTGACTCATGGGTGTGAATACTCATGTAAAAGAGATATTTCAGTATTTCATTTTCAATAAATTTGCAAAAAATAAGTCAAGGTGTATGAATACTTTATGAAGGCACTAGCCATCTGTAGATATCCCCCAAGCTATGCTAGCTAGCTAGCTGCTGTCAGGTTGGCTAAACACATGGTCAGGGAGAAGCTATGCTAGCTAGCTAGCTGCTGTCAGGTTTGCTAAACACAAGGTCAGTGCACGCTTTAGCCTACATATTGAACTGAATTAGCAGATCATCTTGTGGATGGTGAGACAGACGGTCCATAGCAAAACTAGCTTAGATTACTTCTCTGTCACTAAATTACTCACTACTGCCCTTGTGTGATTGGACGGGCGAAGACATACCCACATTGAATCACATCCCCAAGACAACTCTCGTTTGGGCTTCAGTAATGGCCGCTGCATTTCTTAATAAGCACCGGAAAGAAACACGTGGAATCGATGAAGTTCATCTTTAACAGTTGGAAAAAAATATTTAAATACTGGAAATAAAATACTGGAGATGTTTATTACATTCTATTTGTTGTTGTATATGTCTTTTCCCGCCCTTTCCCAACATTCCACCACGTTAATTCATTGACAGCATCTCATTTTCTCCCTCGTTATGCATTTAACGCTTCCAATTTAGCGTCATCATTACCGCAAAACGCCACAAGAAGCTATACATTTCAAATAATGAGGATTACACAGACCAGTGGTTTTCAATCAGCGGTGATCATCTCCGTACTAGATGGTAGGATAACTGGTCAATACCGAGACAATAAATATTGTGTCATTCAATTAATAATTTTATGACGAGGCTTAACGACCTGTCAGATGCTGTCAGTCATCTATCAAACTCAATTACGACTCGGCGTCTGAGAGAGAATAAACACAGGAAGATGAGTTTAATTAATCATTTGCAAAGCAAAAAAAAAACTGTATTGGTTTCACTTTGCCGCCCGGCAGGCCTTCACAATCGCATATTGCCTCAGTGTTTGAGCTGTTCAATTAGGCAACCATCGAGTGAGACAGTAGCAGTGTTGTGGATTCTAATCGATTTCATCCCTTGAAGTGTATTTTGTCTGAAGCGTTGTATCAGTTTGTTTTGTTCTAGTTCTGGATATGGTCTGGGTCTGGTGAAGTGTAAAATTAGGATTTTAATTTAGAGGTTCCTACTGTAGAGGTGAAAATTAAGGACAGTGTTTGATGGTGGACTAAAAAAATAAAATAAATAACTATTCATTAGTGAGCTTGGGAATAAAAGATTGCCCGACAACAATTTGTCTGTTGCTTTCTCTAAAGCCCACAGGATCGTTGTCCTAAAAAAAAAAAAAAATGGTTTACATTTCATCCATTTCTAATGATCTGCCAGGTATTTTAAGAGTCCAGAAGTAGAAATATTAGCATCCCACTCAGCACTGTAGAGGCTAATCTCTGTCAGAGATCCAATTGGTTAAAAACAGCACTACGACGGAGGATAACACAACTCATTACATCCCGACCTGGGGTCATTGCCATGGAAACACCAGACAGGTCAGGATGTAAAATTGATCTATATGCTGCTAATTACAGTAATGTAAATTACATCAAGCAATTACAAGCAAGGATAAAGCTGTGCCATTTGGGTTTTGGGTACCATGTTCAACTGGCCAGTTTCATATTGACATTCCTGACTGTTGTGGTTGAGATTAGACTAGAGAACTGTGATTCTGGGCTCAAGGGCATCTTCTCACCAAAGCTGTTGGATGGGATTGAGACATTCAGAGGAAACCCTTTCTAAAATACTGAAATGATATATTGATTTTTCCCTCCTGTCTATCGTCCCGATGCCTCTGGGTAATTACCTTGTTAGCGTTGCTGCTGGGCTGTGAGGTGGCTCTCCAGAATATTCAGAGGGCGTCCCAAATGACACCCTATTCCCTATATAGTGCCCTACTTTTGCACTACTTTTGGCCAGAGCCCTAGGCGCCCTGGTCAAAAGTAGTGCACTAAATAGGGAAAATGTTGCCATTTGGGAAGCGGCCCACAGTCTAGTCTACACAGTAGTTTACAGAGAGCTGATCCAGAATCAGACTGTATTCTACTATCCACCATAACAAGGTGGAAGATGGCTCTGAGAACTGATCCAGAATCAGACTGTAGTCTACTATCTACCATATCAGGGTGGAAGATGGCTCTGAGAGCTGATCCAGAATCAGACTGTAGTCTACTATCCACCATATCAGGGTGGAAGATGGCTCTGAGAGCTGATCCAGAATCAGTGTTCTTAATCTGAACATTTGTTTACCCAGCACCTCAGTGACACTGTGCAGTTGACAGCAACTAGACAGATATAAATCCTATTAATGCTGACATCTCCCATAGAGAAGACTAAACCATAGAACTTTCTCTACATGATCAAAAGTATGTGGACACCTGCTCGTCCAACATCTCATTCCAAAATCATGGGGATTAATATGGAGTTGGTCCCCCTTTTGCTGCTATAACAGCCTCTGCTTTTCTGGGAAGGCTTTCCATTAGATGTTGGAACATTGCTGCTATAACAGCCTCCACTCTTCTGGGAAGGCTTTCCACTAGATGTTGGAACATTGCTGCTATAACAGCCTCCACTCTTCTGGGAAGGCTTTCCACTAGATGTTGGAACATTGCTGCTATAACAGCCTCCACTCTCCTGGGAAGGCTTTCCACTAGATGTTGGAACATTGCTGCTATAACAGCCTTCACTCTTCAGGGAAGGCTTTCCATTAGACGTTGGAACATTGCTGCAGGGGATTTGCTTCCATTCAGCCACAAGAGCATCAGTGAGGTTGGGCACTGATGTTGGGTGATTAGGTCTGGCTCGCTGTCGGCGTTCCAATTCATCCAAAAGGTGTTCGATGCGATTGAGGTCAAGGCATTCATAACAAAGAACAAACAATCAACTATTAAAGACTACCAGAACCCACTGGATTCTCCAATAACATTGAATGAACTACAGGACAAAATAAAAAACCCTCCGACCCAAAAAGACCTGTGGGGTTGATGGTATCCTAAAACAAATAGATGGAAAGTGGTGTTGGGGGAAGAATATATGACGTTATAAAATCCATGTACACAAACAACAACTGTGTGGTTAAAATTGGAGGAAAAAAAGCATTTCTTTCCATACGGTCTAAACATCAGCACCACAGGTATCAAATCAAATCAAATTGTGAGGTTATTTTCCTGACACCACACTCCGAGGGCCCTCACCTCCTCCCTGTAGGCCGTCTCGTCATTGTTGGTAATCAAGCCTACCACTGTTGTGTCGTCCGCAAACTTGATGATTGAGTTGGAGGCGTGCGTGACCACGCAGTCGTGGGTGAACAGGGAGTACAGGAGAGGGCTCAGAACGCACCCTTGTGGGGCCCCAGTGTTGAGGATCAGCGGGGTGGAGATGTTGTTGCCTACCCTCACCACCTGGGGGCGGCCCGTCAGGAAGTCCAGTACCCAGGGTCTCGTGCTTGATGACGAGCTTGGAGGGCACTATGGTGTTAAATGCCGAGCTGTAGTCGATGAACAGCATTCTCACATAGGTATTCCTCTTGTCCAGATGGGTTAGGGCAGTGTGCAGTGTGGTTGAGATTGCATCGTCTGTGGACCTATTTGGGCGGTAAGCAAATTGGAGTGGGTCTAGGGTGTCAGGTAGGGTGGAGGTGATATGGTCCTTGACTAGTCTCTCAAAGCACTTCATGATGACGGAAGTGAGTGCTACGGGGCGGTAGTCGTTTAGCTCAGTTACCTTAGCTTTCTTGGGAACAGGAACAATGGTGGCCCTCTTGAAGCATGTGGGAACAACAGACTGGGATAGGGATTGATTGAATATGTCCGTAAACACACCAGCCAGCTGGTCTGCGCATGCTCTGAGGGCGCGGCTAGGGATGCCGTCTGGGCCTGCAGCCTTGCGAGGGTTGACACGTTTAAATGTTTTCCTCACGTTGGCTGCAGTGAAGGAGAGTCCGCATGTTTTAGTTGCGGGCAGTGTCAGTGGCACTGTATTGTCCTCAAAGCGGGCAAAAAAGTTATTTAGTCTGCCTGGGAGCAAGACATCCTGGTCCGCAACGGGGCTGGTTTTCTTTTTGTAATCCGTGATTGACTATAGACCCTGCCACATACCTCTTGTGTCTGAGCCGTTGAATTGAGATTCTACTTTGTCTCTATACTGACGCTTAGCTTGTTTGATTGCCTTGCGGAGGGAATAGTTACACTGTTTGTATTCGGTCATGTTTCCAGTCACCTTGCCCTGATTAAAAGCAGTGGTTCGCGCTTTCAGTTTCACGGGAATGCTGCCATCAATCCAAGGTTTCTGGTTTGGGAATGTTTTAATCGTTGCTATGGGAACGACATCTTCAACGCACGTTCTAATGAACTCACACACCGAATCAGCGTATTCGTCAATGTTGTTGTCTGACGCAATACGGAACATATCCCAGTCCACGTGATGGAAGCAGTCTTGGAGTGTGGAATCAGATTGGTCGGACCAGCGTTGAACAGACTTCAGCGAGGGAGCTTCTTGTTTTAGTTTCTGTCTGTAGGCAGGGATCAACAAAATGGAGTCGTGGTCAGCTTTTCCGAAAGGAGGGCAGGGCAGGGCCTTATATACGTCGTCGAAGTTGGAATAGCAATGATCCAAGGTTTTTCCCGCCCTGGTTGCGCAATCGATATGCTGATAAAATTTAGGGAGTCTTGTTTTCAGATTAGCCTTGTTAAAATCCCCAGCTACAATGAATGCAGCCTCCGGATATATGGATTCCAGTTTGCAAAGAGTCAAATAAAGTTCGTTCAGAGCCATCGATGTGTCTGCTTGGGGGGGAATATATACGGCTGTGATTATAACTTTCACAAAGCTGTGAATGATCTGAGAGACAAGGCAAGAAGGGCCTTCTATGCCACCAAAAGGAACATAAAATTCGACATACCAATTAGAACATACCAATACTTGAATCTGTTATAGAACCCATTGCCCTTTATGGTTGCGAGGTCTGGGGTCCGCTCACCAAGAGGCGTCACTGCAGTCCCAGGTTCGAATCCAGGCTGTATCACATCCAGGCCGTGATTGGGAGTCCCATAGGGCGGCGCACAATTGGACCAGCGTCGTCCGGGTTTGGCCGGGGTAGGCCGCCATTGTAAATAAGAATTTTGTTCTTAACTGTCTTGCCTAGTTAAATAAGGGTTAAATAAAGAATAAAATAAATAAAAACAAACCAAGAATTCACAAAATTGGACTAACACCAAATTGAGTCTCTGCATGCAGAATTCTGTAAAAAAATATCCTCTGTGTACAACGCAAAACACCAAATAATGCACGCAGAACAGAATTAGGCCGATATCCGCTAATTATCAAAATACAGAAAAGAGCCGTAAAGGGGTGTACTCACTTTTGTTGCCAGTAGTTTAGACATTAATGGCTGTGTGTTGAGTTATTTTGAGGGGACAGCAAATGTACACTGTTATACAAGCTGTACACTCACTACTTTACATTGTAGCAAAGTGTCATTTCTTCAGTGTTGTCACATGAAAATATATACTCAAATATTTACAAAAATGTGAAGGGTGTACTCACTTTTGTGATATACTGTATATTTATGTTGATTTATTTTCCCCTTTCTACTTAAACTATTGGCACATCATTACAACAATGTATTTAGACATATGACATTTGTTATGTCTTCATTCTTTTAGAACTTTTTGGGTGTAATGTTTACGGAGAAAGGAGAGAGAGAAAGGAGAGAAAGAAGAGAGTAGAGAGAGGAGAGTGAGAGGAAGGAGAGAGAGGAGAGGGAGAGGGAGAGAGGAGAGAGTGAGAAAGAGAGGAGAGAGAAAGGAGAGAGAGGAGAGAGTGAGAAAGAGAGGAGAGAGAAAGGAGAGAGAGGAGAGAGAGAAGAGAGAGAGAGAAATAGGAGAGAGTGAGAAAGAGAGGAGAGAGAGAGAAAGGATAGCGAGAGAGAAAGGAGAGAGAGAGGGAGAAAGGGGGAGAGGAGAGAGTGAGAAAGAGAGGAGAGAGAAAGGAGAGAGAGGAGAGAGAGAAGAGAGAGAGAGAAATAGGAGAGAGTGAGAAAGAGAGGAGAGAGAGAGAGAAAGGAGAGCGAGAGAGAAAGGAGAGAGAGAGGGAGAAAGGGGGAGAGAGATAGAGGGAGGAGGGGGAGAGAGAGAGAGAAATGAGAGAGAGGGAGATAAATGGAGGAAGGAGAGAGAGAGAAAGGGGAAGACAGACGATCCTAGTGATGATATAATCAATAGTGAGGAAAATAAATGGGCTTGTCCATATATCTACCTCAGCTTCCAGTCGCTATAACAACATCGCTGTAATGCATATTTCATAGAGTTTTATACCCATTGATTACCTGTGTCTGTAGTTTGTAAATCACATGTATATTGATTGGCTGATCTGTGAGACAACGATCCGTGGCTGGCCATTATACCCCTGGTAGAGAGATCTGCACAGAACTAAAGTAATCTCTCTATATATATATATATCTCTATAAAGACAGACTATACAACCAAGAGCTTCCTACTGTATACTGTACCAGTATGTATGAATTGGTGGTAAGATTCCTTCCTATCTAAAATGTTGTTTCACTCCAGACACCAGACAGAAAACATGTTGACTTGAGATACACATAGTGGCAAACTCATGTATTCTAACTACACTATCATCCTCCCAGTCTAACTACACTAGTCTGTATCATCCTCCCAGTCCAACTACACTAGTCTGTATCATCCTCCCAGTCCAACTACACTAGTCTGTATCATCCTCCCAGTCCAACTACCACAGTCTGTATCATCCTCCCAGTCCAACTACACTAGTCTGTATCATCCTCCCAGTCCAACGACACTAGTCTGTATCATCCTCCCAGTCTAACTACCACAGTCTATATCATCCTCCCAGTCTAACTACACTATTCTGTATCATCCTCCCAGTCCAACTACCACAGTCTGTATCATCCTCCCAGTCCAACTACACTAGTCTGTATCATCCTCCCAGTCCAACTACACTAGTCTGTATCATCCTCCCAGTCCAACTACACTAGTCTGTATTATCCTCCCAGTCCAACTACACTAGTCCTTATCATCCTCCCAGTCCAACTACACTACTCTGTATCATCCTCCCAGTCCAACTACACTAGTCTGTATCATCCTCCCAGTCCAACTACACTAGTCTGTATCATCCTCCCAGTCCAACTACACTAGTCTGTATCATCTTCCCAGTCTAACTACACTATTCTGTATCATCCCAGTCTAACTACACTAGTCTGTATCATCCTCCCAGTCTAACTACACTAGTCTGTATCATCCTCACAGTCCAACTACACTAGTCTGTATCATCCTCCCAGTCTAACTACACTAGTCTGTATCATCCTCCCAGTCCAACTACACTAGTCTGTATCATCCTCCCAGTCTAACTACACTAGTCTGTATCATCCTCCCAGTCTAACTACACTAGTCTGTATCATCCTCCCAGTCTAACTACACTAGTCTGTATCGTCCTCCCAGGCTAACTACACTAGTCTGTATCATCCTCCCAGTCCAACTACCACAGTCTGTATCATCCTCCCAGTCCAACTACACTAGTCTGTATCATCCTCCCAGTCCAACGACACTAGTCTGTATCATCCTCCCAGTCTAACTACCACAGTCTGTATCATCCTCCCAGTCTAACTACACTATTCTGTATCATCCTCCCAGTCCAACTACCACAGTCTGTATCATCCTCCCAGTCCAACTACACTAGTCTGTATCATCCTCCCAGTCCAACTACACTAGCCTGTATCATCCTCCCAGTCCAACTACACTAGTCTGTATCATCCTCCCAGTCCAACTACACTAGTCTGTATCATCCTCCCAGTCCAACTACACTAGTCTGTATCATCCTCCCAGTCCAACTACACTAGTCTGTATCATCTTCCCAGTCTAACTACACTATTCTGTATCATCCCAGTCTAACTACACTAGTCTGTATCATCCTCCCAGTCTAACTACACTAGTCTGTATCATCCTCACAGTCCAACTACACTAGTCTGTATCATCCTCCCAGTCTAACTACACTAGTCTGTATCATCCTCCCAGTCCAACTACACTAGTCTGTATCATCCTCCCAGTCTAACTACACTAGTCTGTATCATCCTCCCAGTCTAACTACACTAGTCTGTATCATCCTCCCAGTCTAACTACACTAGTCTGTATCGTCCTCCCAGGCTAACTACACTAGTCTATATCATCCTCCCAGTCCAACTACCACAGTCTGTATCATCCTCCCAGTCCAACTACACTAGTCTGTATCATCCTCCCAGTCCAACGACACTAGTCTGTATCATCCTCCCAGTCTAACTACCACAGTCTGTATCATCCTCCCAGTCTAACTACACTATTCTGTATCATCCTCCCAGTCCAACTACCACAGTCTGTATCATCCTCCCAGTCCAACTACACTAGTCTGTATCATCCTCCCAGTCCAACTACACTAGCCTGTATCATCCTCCCAGTCCAACTACACTAGTCTGTATCATCCTCCCAGTCCAACTACACTAGTCTGTATCATCCTCCCAGTCCAACTACACTAGTCTGTATCATCCTCCCAGTCCAACTACACTAGTCTGTATCATCCTCCCAGTCTAACTACACTATTCTGTATCATCCCAGTCTAACTACACTAGTCTGTATCATCCTCCCAGTCTAACTACACTATTCTGTATCATCCCAGTCTAACTACACTATTGTTTATCTATCTGAAAAGAGAACAAAACTCAATATCAAGCAGCCTGGACAACCAGGACAGAACAACACAGCCTGGACAACCAGGACAGAACAACACAGCCTGGACAACCAGGACAGAACAACACAGCCTGGACAACCAGGACAGAACAACACAGCCTGGACAACCAGGACAGAACAACACAGCCTGGACAACCAGGACAGAACAACACAGCCTGGACTACCAGGACAGAACAAACAGCCTGGACTACCAGGACAGAACAACACAGCCTGGACTACCAGGACAGAACAACACAGCCTGGACAACCAGGACAGAACAACACAGCCTGGACTACCAGGACAGAACAACACAGCCTGGACAACCAGGACAGAACAACACAGCCTGGACAACCAGGACAGAACAAACAGCCTGGACTACCAGGACAGAACAAACAGCCTGGACTACCAGGACAGAACCAGGAAACGTTTCTGCAGTATCATGGGTGATATATTGTCATAATTGATAACATATATATCTTGGTCATGCTTCTGATTGTTTTTCCATCTGCTATATATATATATTAGTTTTTTCCTCTGGACGAGGCATTTTTGAAATGCCGAAGTGATAGTAACTGGTTCAGATAAACACCAAAATATTGAATAATAGTAAATACCTTAATTAACTTAACTTCAATTTCTTGCAACAACAAGTCCCCCCCCCCCCCACACACACCATAAGGGGATGGGAGGCTGTATCCAGCTCCCTGTAGATGAGTCCTCCAGTTCGACCTTTTAGACCTGTCAGTCACCCATGCCTCTCACAGCCAAGGTGTAGTGACAACTGTGAAATGAGAGCACGCCTTCCACCCCGCCATGGCTAATCCTGTTAGCTGCTACCATCCGCTAACGCATCCTGAACAGCTCTCATTAACACAGCATGGGGCCCTGCAGCCTCGTAGCCACCCGTAGCTAAATGATAACTACCACACACACACACACACACACACAATCACTGCCACCCTCAAATCCCTTCTACCCACAAGGCTCTGTGGCGGGGGTCCGGTAAGGATGTGTCCCCCAGACCCCACACATTCCCCCCTTGCTGTATCCACACGTTCCTCAACCATAGTAAATTGGGTTAGCGCTGGCTAAGTGTTCCGTCGTGTTCCGTGGTCTTAATTGAGAGTGTGTGATAATTAACAGGCAGCAGACTAAACCTACCTCGCTAATCTAATTTAGGTCATTTATCTAAAAATGATTTTGCTACTCTTGGCAAGAAACTGTTTGGAGAAACCAGTGGACCTTAGTTTTTTTTGTTGAGGGGGAGGGGGGGGGGGGTCTATAGTGTCTCTTGTTATTTAGTCAAGATCTCCATTGTTTCTTCATCAACTATGTCCACAGATCTAACTGTACTTCTGTCATGCTTCCTTCTGATGATCTTCTATTGAATTAGAACGTCCTTCCTCTCTCTCCATTTCACTGATCTGTTCTAAAGGACTTTTGTGTGACATCACTGATTCTTCACATTTAATGCACGGTATAGTAGGGTAAGTTGAGAAATTTTTCTACATTTTGCATCACTCCGTTAAGTGAAATATAGAATTCTTTCTAATAAAGATATATCCATGTAATTTCAGATATAGTCCAAATTCATGTAAACTAAACAGCTTTGAAAACATAGCTTGTCCAAAAAAAAGGGGGTCTCTTGGCAAAGTTTACTCCAGGTATAGGGTAAGTTAAGCTGCGGGACAGGGTAGGTTGAGCTGCGGGACAGGGTAGGTTGAGCTGCGGGACAGGGTAGGTTGAGCTGCGGGACAGGGTAGGCTAAGCTGCGGGACAGGGTAGATTAAACTGCGGGACAGGGTAGGTTAAGCTGCGGGACAGGGTAGGTTGAGCTGCGGGACAGGGTAGGTTAAGCTGCGGGACAGGGTAGGTTAAGCTGCGGGACAGGGTAGGTTAAGCTGTGGGACAGGGTAGGTTAAGCTGCGGGACAGGGTAAGTTAGGCTGCGGGACAGGGTAGGTTAAGCAGCGGGACAGGGTAGGTTAAGCTGCGGGACAGGGTAGGTTAAGCAGCAGGACAGGGTAGGTTAAGCTGCGGGACAGGGTAGGTTAAGCTGTGGGACAAGCTGCGGGACAGGTTAGGTTAAGCTGCGGGACAGGGTAGATTAAGCTGCGGGACAGGGTAAGTTAAGCTGCGGGACAGGGTATGTTAAGCTGTGGGACAAGCTGCGGGACAGGGTAAGTTAAGCTGCGGGACAGGGTGGGTGAAGCTGCGGGACAGGGTAGGTTAAGCTGCAGGACAGGGTAGGTTAAGCTGCGGGACAGGGTGGGTTGAGCTGCGGGACAGGGTAGGTTGAGCTGCGGGACAGGGTAGGTTAAGCTGCGGGACAGGGTAGGTTAAGCTGTGGGACAAGCTGCGGGACAGGTTAGGGTTAAGCTGCGGGACAGGGTAGATTAAGCTGCGGGACAGGGTAAGTTAAGCTGCGGGACAGGGTAGGTTAAGCTGCGGGACAGGGTGAGTTAAGCTGAAGGACAGGGTAGGTTAAGCTGAAGGACAGGGTAGGTTAAGCTGCGGGACAGGGTAGGTTAGGCTGCGGGACAGGGTAAGTTAAGCTGAAGGACAGGATAGGTTAAGCTGCGGGACAGGGTAGGTTAGGATGCGGGACAGGGTAAGTTAGGCTGCGGGACAGGTTAGGTTAAGCTGCGGGACAGGGTAGATTAAGCTGCGGGACAGGGTAAGTTAAGCTGCGGGACAGGGTAGGTTAAGCTGTGGGACAAGCTGCGGGACAGGGTAAGTTAAGCTGCGGGACAGGGTAAGTTAAGCTGCGGGACAGGGTAAGTTAAGCTGAAGGACAGGGTAGGTTAAGCTGAAGGACAGGGTAGGTTAAGCTGCGGGACAGGGTAGGTTAGGCTGCGGGACAGGGTAAGTTAAGCTGAAGGACAGGGTAGGTTAGCTGCGGGACAGGGTAGGTTGAGCTGCGGGACAGGGTAAGTTAAGCTGCGGGACAGGGTAGGTTAGCTGTGGGACAGGGTAGGTTAAGCTGCGGGACAGGGTAGGTTAAGCTGCGGGACAGGGTAAGTTAAGCTGAAGGACAGGGTAGGTTAAGCTGCGGGACAGGTTAGGTTAGGCTGCGGGACAGGGTAAGTTAAGCTGCGGGACAGGGTAGGTTAGCTGTGGGACAGGGTAGGTTAAGCTGCGGGACAGGGTATGTTAAGCTGCGGGACAGGGTAAGTTAAGCTGCGGGACAGGGTAAGTTAAGCTGCGGGACAGGGTAGGTTAGCTGTGGGACAGGGTAGGTTAAGCTGTGAGACAGGTTAGGTAAAGCTGCGGGACAGGTTAGGTTAAGCTGCGGGACAGGGTTAGTGAAGCTGCGGGACAGTGTACGTTAAGCTGCGGGACAGGGTAAGTTATGCTGCGTGACAGGGTAGGTTAAGCTGCGGGAGAGGTTAGGTTAAGCTGCGGGACAAGCTGCAGGACAGGTTAGGTTAAGCTGCGGGACAGGGTAGGTTAAGCTGCGGGACAGGGTAGGTTAAGCTGCGGGACAGGGTAGGTTAGCTGTGGGACAGGGTAGGTTAAGCTGTGAGACAGGTTAGGTAAAGCTGCGGGACAGGTTAGGTTAAGCTGCGGGACAGGGTTAGTGAAGCTGCGGGACAGTGTAAGTTAAGCTGCGGGACAGGGTAAGTTAAGCTGCGCGACAGGTTAGGTTAAGCTGCGGGACAGGGTAGGTTAAGCTGCGGGACAGGGTAAGTTAAGCTGCGGGACAGGGTAGGTTAAGCTGCGGGACAGTGTAAGTTCAGCTGCGGGACAGGGTAAGTTAAGCTGCGGGACAGGGTAGGTTAGCTGTGGGACAGGGTAGGTTAAGCTGTGAGACAGGTTAGGTTAAGCTGCGGGACAGGTTAGGTTAAGCTGCGGGACAGGGTAGGTTAAGCTGCGGGACAGGGTTATTGAAGCTGCGGGACAGGGTAGGTTAAGCTGCGGGACAGTGTAGGTTAAGCTGCGGGACAGGGTAGGTTATGCAGCAGGACAGGGTAGGTTATGCAGCGAGACAGGATTAGTTAAGCTGCGGGACAGGGTAGGTTAAGCTGCGGGACAGGGTAGGTTAAGCTGCGGGACAGGGTAGGTTAAGCAGCAGGACAGGATAGGTTATGCAGCGAGACAGGGTTAGTTAAGCTGCGGGACAGGGTAGTTTAAGCTGCGGGACAGGGTATGTTAAGCTGCGGGGCAGGGTAGGTTATGCTGCGGGACAGGGTAGGTTAAGCTGCGGGAAAGGGTAGGTTAAGCTGCGGGACAGGGTAGGTTAAGCTGCGGGACAGGGTAGGTTAAGCTGCAGGACAAGGTAGGTTAAGCTGCGGGACAGGGTAGGTTGAGCCACCTCAAAGGTTCTGTACTAAATATTACCACTACCTTTTTAAAACGTTGTCTATATTTATTTCTCATTTTTTTTTTGACTTTTAACTACATTTATTTGGTCTTTTAACACCTAACAAGCATATATATATTTTTTAACACTTCTAACATTGAAACCTCATACCTCATAATGCCTTGCATTATGCCTGGGAAGAACACACGTGCATTTGCTCAACTTGACATTGGCTCAACTTACCCCATGGCCATTGGCTACAAGAAACCTCTAAAACAATATATTTATTTGACTTGGTAAAAATACGTTTTTTTGGTTATGACTTTTTCAATGTGGTTTCTCCATGAAATGATGACCTCTTCCTAAATATTTGGTCAAATTATAAATTTGGTGCATGGTTTCCTAGAAACAAGGGGGCTCAATAATTCCCTTTAGATCAACTAACCCCTTTAGTTCAACTAACCCCTTTGGGTCAACTAACCCCTTTGGGTCAACTAACCCCTTTGGCTCAACTAACCCCTTTGGCTCAACTAACCCCTTTGGGTCAACTAACCCCTTTGGCTCAACTAACCCCTTTGGCTCAACTAACCCTTTGGCTCAACTAATCCCTTTGGGTCAACTAACCCCTTTGGTTCAACTAACCCCTTTGGTTCAACTAACCCCAGTCTCCCCTCCAGTTGTTATGACACTGGCGTCTGATCATTCACATAGCTATTAATATTAACATCGCCTGTTACTTAGAGTAGAGTTTACTCAATAGTCCAGAAGAGACACGCACACGCGTGCACACACACACACACACTCGCGCACACACACACACACACACTTATTGCCAGTGAATATCCTCTGAGGTTTACGTCAAGGTCGCCCTCCCGTGCCCAGCTGGCAGAGCCAACATCTGGTCAACATGGCCCTAGGAGCGGCACGAGGGAGGTCTGTCCACATAGATAGACTCTCTGGCCTTCAGACTCTAGATAGATGTTCTTCTTCTCTGTTTTTGATGAGATAGACGTTCTTCTTCTCTGTTTTTGATGAGATAGATGTTCTTCTTCTCTGTTTTTGATGAGATAGATGTTCTTCTTCTCTGTTTTTGATGAGATAGATGTTCTTCTTCTCTGTTTTTGATGAGATAGATGTTCTTCTTCTCTGTTTTTGATGAGATAGATGTTCTTCTTCTCTGTTTTTGATGAGATAGATGTTCTTCTTCTCTGTTTTTGATGAGATAGATGTTCTTCTTCTCTGTTTTTGATGAGATAGATGTTCTTCTTCTCTGTTTTTGATGAGATAGATGTTCTTCTTCTCTGTTTTTGATGAGATAGATGTTCTTCTTCTCTGTTTTTGATGAGATAGATGTTCTTCTTCTCTGTTTTTGATGAGATAGATGTTCTTCTTCTCTGTTTTTGATGAGATAGATGTTCTTCTTCTCTGTTTTTGATGAGATAGATGTTCTTCTTCTCTGTTTTTGTTTTATTATTTCACTGCCATACTGTGTTCCATCTTGTCTCAAGAGGACCACATTGGAAATAAGTCCCAGACTGTATTGTGTGTTATCCTCCATGATTTAACAATGGAAATAAGTCCCAGACTGTATTGTGTGTTATCCTCCATGATTGAACAATGGAAATAAGTCCCAGACTGTATTGTGTGTTATCCTCCATGATTTAACAATGGAAATAAGTCCCAGACTGTATTGTGTGTTATCCTCCATGATTTAACAGTGTAAATAAGTCCCAGACTGTATTGTGTGTTATCCTCCATGATTTAACAATGGAAATAAGTCCCAGACTGTATTGTGTGTTATCCTCCATGATTTAACAATGGAAATAAGTCCCAGACTGTATTGTGTGTTATCCTCCATGATTATGTATGGCTTTTTCAAGATTTATGTGTGTTTGTTTTTTTAAATGGTTGAATTAATGAACTAAACTTAAACTAAACTAGGGAGGTCTGTCCACACACAGTAGATAGACTCTCTGACCTTCAGACTCTCCAGGGAAGTCTGTCCACATAAACTCAGCAAAAAAAAGAAACATCCATTTTTCAGGATCCTGTCTTTCAAAGATAATTAGTAAAAATCCAAATAACTTCACAGATCGAAAATGTTAATATTTTTTAAACACTGTATCCCATGCTTGTTCAATGAATGTGCACCTGTGGAACGGTCGTGATGACAGCTTTGCACACTGTTGGCATTCTCTCAACCAGCTTCACCCGGAATGCTTTTCCAACAGTCTTGAAGGAGTTCCCACATATGCTGAGCACTTGTTGGCTGCTTTTCTTTCACTCTGCGGTCCAACTCATCCCAAACCATCTCAATTGGGTTGATGTCGGGTGATTGTGGAGGCCAGGTCATCTGATGCAGCACTCCATCACTCTTCTTGGTCAAATAGCTCTTACACAGCCTGGAGGCGTGTTTTGGGTCAAATGATAGTCCCACTAAGCGCAAACCAGATGGGATGGCGTATCGCTGCAGAATGCTGTGGTAGCCATGCTGGTTAAGTGTGCCTTTAATTCTAAATGAATCATGGCCAGTGTCCGGAGCAGAGCACCCCCACACCATCCCACCTCCTCCTCCATCTCACAAAGGTTGGAACCAAAAATGTCAAAGTTAGACTCATCAGACCAAAGGACAGATTTATACCGGTCTAATGTCCATTACTCGTGTTTCTTGGCCCTTCTTATTGGTGTCCTTTAGTAGTGGTTTCTTTGCAGCAATTCAACCATGAAGGACTGATTCACACAGTCTCCTCTAAACAGTTGATGTTGAGATGCGTCTGTTACTTGAACATTGTGAAGCATTTATTCGGGCTGCAATTTGTGAGTCTGGTATCTCTAATGAACTAATGATCCTCTGCAACAAACCTTGAATGATTAGGTGTCCAAACGTTTGGCTAGGGCTGTATATTAAACCACTTTTGTTTTTTCCCCCGATCACAAGTATCAACCGATCCGACTATCAACTGTCACTTTATGGATACGATGACGAACACATTAGCTTGTGTCTGACTTTTTCAGACACAAGCTAATATTTCGCAACGAAAATACTTAAGAGTGTATTGACCACCCCCCCCATCCCCATCCGTGCGTCAATCTAAGTAACATAATAAATAAATAAAAATCTCCATCGGTTTAATGGGCAGCATCTCAATCCACTGCATCCTCCGATGTCGGCCTTCCTCATCTGCGGTGGAAGGTGGCCGAGCTACAACGATGTTTTTTTCAGAGCACGAGACGACATGAAAATCGGTCTTCTCATGAAAACATTTGACTAGTGCTGTATATTAAAACACTTTTGTTTTTTCCCCCGATCACAAGTATCAACCGATCCGACTATCAACTGTCACTTTATGGATACGATGACGAACACGAGTTTGTCCGGGCACACAGTTCCAACAAACAATGTAATAACTTTTTGACATAAATACTTCTTACCTTAATATATTAGCTAGCTAGTTAGCTATTTCCATTTTTGGACATTTAAAACACTGGTACAATAAGTCCAATAAAACTACAATGTGTTGTCAAAGAAAAGCACGTTCACATTTCCAAGTACATTACTGGGATAAACCTAATCTAACCGTCTGTATTAGGCTGTTTGAGAGAAGGTTTAGGTACATAGGTACATATTAGGTACATATTTTGTTGAAGTACAGTGGATCAATACCTTTACAGTCGCCTAGCAGGTGTCAACGTGTGTTTGCCCGAAAAGCCTTGTTAGTGCATAGGTCTATTTCTAATTTTGAATTTCCTGACTTTTTCCAGACACAAGCTAATATTTCTCAAAGAAAATACCTAAGAGTGTATTGACCCCCCCCATCCGTGCGTCAATCTAAGTAACATAATAAATAAATAAAAATCTCCATCGGTTTAATGGGCAGCATCTCAATCCACTGCATCCTCCGATGTCGGCCTTCCTCATCTGCGGCGGAAGGTGGCCGAGCTACAACGATGTTTGTCAGAGCACGAGACGACATGAAAATCGGTCTTCTCACGAAAACATTTACAGCATCCGACCACTCTGTGGAAAGGGGAGACTCACGAACACATTTACAGCGTCCGACCACTCTGTGGAAAGGGGAGACTCACGAACAAGATGCTTTGTGACCCCGCCCACACAGGTGGAAGATGAACCTATACAAATAAATGAAATTATGGAGGTAGTTTTGTTCCCCTGAAAACAAGGGGTATATACAGGGGGTACCGGTACAGGTATATACATCCTTTCTTATACATCCTAGATACTAGGACAGACACTTCAAAACCTTATTCCTTGTGATTTAGTTTTTGGCTGTCTTCTTTTTTCAACCAACAACTTATACAGACCAACAACCTATACAGACCAACAACCTATACAGACCAACAACTTACAGACCAACAACTTACAGACCAACAACTTATACAGACCAACAACTTATACAGACCAACAACTTATACAGACCAACAACTTATACAGACCAACAACTTATACAGACCAACAACTTATACAGACCAACAACCAACACAGGAAGAAGCTCTCTCCTCCTAACAACGGAACACTGGCTTTTCAAGCGGCAGAAGGAGTCGCTAATTGCAGACAGCTGTATCCCCCTGGCGAGAGGGCGGGGTCAGAGCTCCAATTAGTGATGGAGCTCGACCAATCATCTGCTTTGGAATCCAGGAAGACATTTCCTGAAATACACACACATACAAAACCCACCACCACACAGAAACTGGGGGAGGTAACAGTTCATGTGTTGCCTATAAAAGACATCAGGTTATCCTGAAATTCTGTTCGATCATGATTTTGTCGACAGTGCACCATTTGACAGTGGTGGAAAAAGTACCCCGATGTCATACTTGAGTAAAAGTAAAGATACTGTAATAAAAATGACTCTAGAGAAAGGGAAAGTCTCCCAGTAAAATACTACTTGACTAAAAATCCAAAAGTATTTGGTTTAAAATCTACTTATTATGTGCCAAAAGTAAATGTAATTGTTAAAATATACTTAAGTATCAAAAATAAATGTACACATTCCTTATGTTAATCAAACCAGACGACACAATATTGTTCTTTATTTACTGATATCCAGGGGCACAATCCAACACTTAATTGACAAACAAAGTATTTGTGTTTAGTGAGTCGCCAGATCAGACTCAGTTGGGATGACCAGGGATATTCTCTTGATAAGTGTGAATTTGTCCATTTTCCAACCCCGCTACGTGATAAGTACTTACGGATGTCAGGGGAAAATGTACGGAGTAAAAACAAGTACAATTTATTTTCTTTAGTGAAGTAAAAGTTGTCAAAAATATAAATAGTAGAGTAAAATACAGATAGCCCCCAAAAACTGTTTGCATGTTCTTCACAAAGAGGGCAACAGATGCTACTGAGCCAGATGTCTATGTGTCAGGGGAGAAGCTCCAGGTGGTATCCGATTTTAAGTACCTTGGCATCATACTTGATTCCAACCTCTCTTTTAAAAAGCATGTGAAAAAGGTAATTCAAATAACCAAATTCAACCTAGCTAATTTCCGATTTATACGAAATTGTTTGACTACAGAGGTAGCAAAACTGTACTTCAAATCTATGATACTCCCCCACTTAACATACTGCTTGACTAGTTGGGCCCAAGCTTGCTGTACAACATTAAAACCTATTCAGTCTGTCTACAAACAGGCTCTCAAAGTGCTTGATAGGAAGCCCAATAGCCATCATCATTGTCACATCCTTAGAAAGCATGAGCTCTTGAGTTGGGAAAATCTTGTGCAATACACCGACGCATGTCTTGTATTCAAGATCCTCAATGGCCTGGCTCCCCCTCCACTCAATATTTTTGTTAAACAGAAAACCCAGACATATGGCAGCAGATCCACAAGGTCTGCCATGAGAGGTGACTGTATAGTTCCCCTAAGGAAAAGCACCTTTAGTAAATCTGCATTCTCTGTGAGAGCTTCCCATGTCTGGAATACACTGCCATCAGACACACATAACTGCACCACATATCACACTTTCACAAAATGCTTGAAGACATGGCTAAAGGTCAATCAGATTTGTGAACATGGTCCCTAGCTGTGTGTTGCCACTCCATGTTGTCTGTTGTCTGTAGCTTGTGAGGTGTGGAAACACTTTGTTGCTTTTATGAATTTTGTCTTGCTGCTTTTTGTTTTATGTTGCTCTGTCTGTATGCTACGTCTTGCTTGTCCTATGTTGCTCTGTCTGTATGCTACGTCTTGCTTGTCCTATGTTGCTCTGTCTGTATGCTATGTCTTGCTTGTCCTATGTTGCTCTGTCTGTATGCTATGTCTTGCTTGTCCTATGTTGCTCTGTCTGTATGCTATGTCTTGCTTGTCCTATGTTGCTATGTCTGTATGCTACGTCTTGCTTGTCCTATGTTGCTATGTCTGTATGCTATGTCTTGCTTGTCCTATGTTGCTATGTCTGTATGCTACGTCTTGCTTGTCCTATGTTGCTATGTCTGTATGCTACGTCTTGCTTGTCCTATGTTGCTATGTCTGTATGCTACGTCTTGCTTGTCCTATGTTGCTCTGTCTGTATGCTATGTCTTGCTTGTCCTATGTTGCTCTGTCTGTATGCTATGTCTTGCTTGTCCTATGTTGCTCTGTCTGTATGCTATGTCTTGCTTGTCCTATGTTGCTCTGTCTGTATGCTATGTCTTGCTTGTCCTATGTTGCTATGTCTTGCTTGTTCTATGTTGCTATTGTCTATATTGTAATTGTTTTTAACAACCTGCCCAGGGACTGTGGTTGAAAATTAGCCGGTTGGCTAAAACCGGCACTTTTACTGAAATGTTGATTAATGTGCACTGTCCCTGTAAAAATAAAAATAAACTCAAACTCAAGTATGACTGAGCTGATAGATGCAGCATTTACCATGAAAAAGTTTGAATTTTATTGGATAGAATCCTCCAATCAAATCAGAGTATTATTAGCATGGGGCGGCAGGGTAGACTAGTGGTTAGAGAGGAGGGGCGGCAGGGTAGACTAGTGGTTAGAGGGGAGGGGCGGCAGGGTAGACTAGTGGTTAGAGTGGAGGGGCGGCAGGGTAGCCTAGTGGTTAGAGGGGAGGGGCGGCAGGGTAGACTAGTGGTTAGAGCGTAGAGGCGGCAGGGTAGACTAGTGGTTAGAGTGTAGAGGAGGCAGGGTAGACTAGTGGTTAGAGTGGAGGGGCGGCAGGGTAGACTAGTGGTTAGAGTGGAGGGGCGGCAGGGTAGACTAGTGGTTAGAGGGGAGGGGCGGCAGGGTAGACTAGTGGTTAGAGTGGAGGGGCGGCAGGGTAGCCTAGTGGTTAGAGGGGAGGGGCGGCAGGGTAGACTAGTGGTTAGAGCGTAGAGGCGGCAGGGTAGACTAGTGGTTAGAGTGTAGAGGAGGCAGGGTAGACTAGTGGTTAGAGTGGAGGGGCGGCAGGGTAGACTAGTGGTTAGAGTGGAGGGGGCGGCAGGGTAGACTAGTGGTTAGAGGGGAGGGGCGGCAGGGTAGACTAGTGGTTAGAGTGGAGGGGCGGCAGGGTAGCCTAGTGGTTAGAGGGGAGGGGCGGCAGGGTAGACTAGTGGTTAGAGCGTAGAGGCGGCAGGGTAGACTAGTGGTTAGAGTGTAGAGGAGGCAGGGTAGACTAGTGGTTAGAGTGGAGGGGCGGCAGGGTAGACTAGTGGTTAGAGTGGAGGGGCGGCAGGGTAGACTAGTGGTTAGAGGGGAGGGGCGGCAGGGTAGCCTAGTGGTTAGAGGGGAGGGGCGGCAGGGTAGACTAGTGGTTAGAGTGGAGGGGCGGCACGGTAGCCTAGTGGTTAGAGGGGAGGGGCGGCAGGGTAGACTAGTGGTTAGAGTGGAGGGGCGGCAGGGTAGACTAGTGGTTAGAGTGGAGGGGCGGCAGGGTAGCCTAGTGGTTAGAGGGGAGGGGCGGCAGGGTAGACTAGTGGTTAGAGTGGAGGGGCGGCAGGGTAGCCTAGTGGTTAGAGTGGAGGGGCGGCAGGGTAGACTAGTGGTTAGAGTGGAGGGGCGGCAGGGTAGCCTAGTGGTTAGAGGGGAGGGGCGGCAGGGTAGACTAGTGGTTAGAGTGGAGGGGCGGCAGGGTAGACTAGTGGTTAGAGAGGAGGGGCGGCAGGGTAGACTAGTGGTTAGAGGGGAGGGGCGGCAGGGTAGACTAGTGGTTAGAGTGGAGGGGCGGCAGGGTAGCCTAGTGGTTAGAGGGGAGGGGCGGCAGGGTAGACTAGTGGTTAGAGCGTAGAGGCGGCAGGGTAGACTAGTGGTTAGAGTGTAGAGGAGGCAGGGTAGACTAGTGGTTAGAGTGGAGGGGCGGCAGGGTAGACTAGTGGTTAGAGTGGAGGGGCGGCAGGGTAGACTAGTGGTTAGAGGGGAGGGGCGGCAGGGTAGACTAGTGGTTAGAGTGGAGGGGCGGCAGGGTAGCCTAGTGGTTAGAGGGGAGGGGCGGCAGGGTAGACTAGTGGTTAGAGCGTAGAGGCGGCAGGGTAGACTAGTGGTTAGAGTGTAGAGGAGGCAGGGTAGACTAGTGGTTAGAGTGGAGGGGCGGCAGGGTAGACTAGTGGTTAGAGTGGAGGGGCTGCAGGGTAGACTAGTGGTTAGAGGGGAGGGGCGGCAGGGTAGACTAGTGGTTAGAGTGGAGGGGCGGCAGGGTAGCCTAGTGGTTAGAGGGGAGGGGCGGCAGGGTAGACTAGTGGTTAGAGCGTAGAGGCGGCAGGGTAGACTAGTGGTTAGAGTGTAGAGGAGGCAGGGTAGACTAGTGGTTAGAGTGGAGGGGCGGCAGGGTAGACTAGTGGTTAGAGTGGAGGGGCGGCAGGGTAGACTAGTGGTTAGAGGGGAGGGGCGGCAGGGTAGCCTAGTGGTTAGAGGGGAGGGGCGGCAGGGTAGACTAGTGGTTAGAGTGGAGGGGCGGCACGGTAGCCTAGTGGTTAGAGGGGAGGGGCGGCAGGGTAGACTAGTGGTTAGAGTGGAGGGGCGGCAGGGTAGCCTAGTGGTTAGAGGGGAGGGGCGGCAGGGTAGACTAGTGGTTAGAGTGGAGGGGCGGCAGGGTAGACTAGTGGTTAGAGTGGAGGGGCGGCAGGGTAGCCTAGTGGTTAGAGGGGAGGGGCGGCAGGGTAGACTAGTGGTTAGAGTGGAGGGGCGGCAGGGTAGCCTAGTGGTTAGAGTGGAGGGGCGGCAGGGTAGACTAGTGGTTAGAGTGGAGGGGCGGCAGGGTAGACTAGTGGTTAGAGTGGAGGGGCGGCAGGGTAGCCTAGTGGTTAGAGTGGAGGGGTGGCAGGGTAGACTAGTGGTTAGAGTGGAGGGGCGGCAGGGTAGACTAGTGGTTAGAGGGGAGGGGCGGCAGGGTAGACTAGTGGTTAGAGGGGAGGGGCGGCAGGGTAGCCTAGTGGTTAGAGTGGAGGGGCGGCAGGGTAGACTAGTGGTTAGAGTGGAGGGGCGGCAGGGTAGCCTAGTGGTTAGAGTGGAGGGGTGGCAGGGTAGACTAGTGGTTAGAGTGGAGGGGCGGCAGGGTAGACTAGCGGTTAGAGTGGAGGGGCGGCAGGGTAGACTAGTGGTTAGAGTGGAGGGGCGGCAGGGTAGACTAGTGGTTAGAGGGGAGGGGCAGCAGGGTAGACTAGTGGTTAGAGTGGAGGGGTGGCAGGGTAGACTAGTGGTTAGAGTGGAGGGGCGGCAGGGTAGACTAGTGATTAGAGGGGAGGGGCGGCTGTGTAGACTAGTGGTTAGAGTGGAGGGGCGGCAGGGTAGACTAGTGGTTAGAGTGGAGGGGCGGCAGGGTAGCCTAGTGGTTAGAGTGGAGGGGCGGCAGGGTAGACTAGTGGTTAGAGTGGAGGGGCGGCAGGGTAGACTAGTGGTTAGAGTGGAGGGGCGGCAGGGTAGCCTAGTGGTTAGAGTGGAGGGGTGGCAGGGTAGACTAGTGGTTAGAGTGGAGGGGCGGCAGGGTAGACTAGTGGTTAGAGGGGAGGGGCGGCAGGGTAGACTAGTGGTTAGAGGGGAGGGGCGGCAGGGTAGCCTAGTGGTTAGAGTGGAGGGGCGGCAGGGTAGACTAGTGGTTAGAGTGGAGGGGCGGCAGGGTAGCCTAGTGGTTAGAGTGGAGGGGTGGCAGGGTAGACTAGTGGTTAGAGTGGAGGGGCGGCAGGGTAGACTAGCGGTTAGAGTGGAGGGGCGGCAGGGTAGACTAGTGGTTAGAGTGGAGGGGCGGCAGGGTAGACTAGTGGTTAGAGTGGAGGGGCGGCAGGGTAGACTAGTGGTTAGAGTGGAGGGGCGGCAGGGTAGACTAGTGGTTAGAGTGGAGGGGCGGCAGGGTAGACTAGTGGTTAGAGGGGAGGGGCGGCAGGGTAGACTAGTGGTTAGAGTGGAGGGGCGGCAGGGTAGACTAGTGGTTAGAGTGGAGGGGCGGCAGGGTAGACTAGTGGTTAGAGTGGAGGGGCGGCAGGATAGACTAGTGGTTAGAGTGGAGGGGCGGCAGGGTAGACTAGTGGTTAGAGTGGAGGGGCGGCAGGGTAGACTAGTGGTTAGAGGGGAGGGGTGGCAGGGTAGACTAGTGGTTAGAGTGGAGGGGTGGCAGGGTAGCCTAGTGGTTAGAGTGGAGGGGCGGCAGGGTAGACTAGTGGTTAGAGTGGAGGGGCGGCAGGGTAGACTAGTGGTTAGAGTGGAGGGGCGGCAGGGTAGACTAGTGGTTAGAGTGGAGGGGCGGCAGGGTAGACTAGTGGTTAGAGGGGAGGGGTGGCAGGGTAGACTAGTGGTTAGAGTGGAGGGGTGGCAGGGTAGACTAGTGGTTAGAGGGGAGGGGCGGCAGGGTAGCCTAGTGGTTAGAGTGGAGGGGCGGCAGGGTAGACTAGTGGTTAGAGGGGAGGGGCGGCAGGGTAGACTAGTGGTTAGAGGGGAGGGGCGGCAGGGTAGCCTAGTGGTTAGAGTGGAGGGGCGGCAGGGTAGACTAGTGGTTAGAGTGGAGGGGCGGCAGGGTAGCCTAGTGGTTAGAGGGGAGGGGCGGCAGGGTAGACTAGTGGTTAGAGGGGAGGGGCGGCAGGGTAGACTAGTGGTTAGAGTGGAGGGGCGGCAGGGTAGACTAGTGGTTAGAGTGGAGGGGCGGCAGGGTAGCCTAGTGGTTAGAGTGGAGGGGCGGCAGGGTAGACTAGTGGTTAGAGTGGAGGGGCGGCAGGGTAGACTAGTGGTTAGAGTGGAGGGGCGGCAGGGTAGACTAGTGGTTAGAGGGGAGGGGCGGCAGGGTAGACTAGTGGTTAGAGTGGAGGGGTGGCAGGGTAGACTAGTGGTTAGAGTGGAGGGGCGGCAGGGTAGACTAGTGGTTAGAGGGGAGGGGTGGCAGGGTAGACTAGTGGTTAGAGTGGAGGGGCGGCAGGGTAGACTAGTGGTTAGAGTGGAGGGGTGGCAGGGTAGACTAGTGGTTAGAGTGGAGGGGCGGCAGGGTAGACTAGTGGTTAGAGGGGAGGGGCGGCAGGGTAGACTAGTGGTTAGAGTGGAGGGGTGGCAGGGTAGACTAGTGGTTAGAGTGGAGGGGCGGCAGGGTAGACTAGTGGTTAGAGTGGAGGGGCGGCAGGGTAGCCTAGTGGTTAGAGTGGAGGGGCGGCAGGGTAGCCTAGTGGTTAGAGCGTTGGACTAGTAACCAGAAGGTTGCAAGTTCAAATCCCAGAGCTGACAAGGTGCAAATCTGTCGTTCTGCCCCTGAACGAGGAAGTTAACCCACTGTTCCTAGGCTGTCATTGAAAATAAGAATTTGTTCTTAACTGACTTGACATAATCCTATATTTCTGACTTGACTATTCAATGTGACCTCTGTGATTTCCCCAGCTTTAGATTCACCTTGTCTTCGGTCGTAAAATTGAATATCTCATGCACTGATGCAGCATGCATTCTGACTTGACTCTTCAATTAATCTTCTCTCGTGCAATTCACCTGGTTGGTGTCGTGGGTGAAAATCCTGTACCTTCACCGTGCGCACCAGCAGTCAGTAAGGAGGAGATAAAGATGTCTCTTCTGCATCTCTGTTTTTGAGCTCTCGGTTGACGCAACAGTTTTACAGTGTATGTGTGCAACTCTTGTTTGTTTTCAGAGTGCTTAGTTGTAAAGTGTTTAAGTCATTCGACAAACTCTCTCGAGGTCGTGGTTGTAATCTTATGAGATCGCAAAGCTTTGAAAAACAAACCATCAGCTCTCTCTCAATTCAATTTCAATTTATTTCAATATTTATTTACATTTCAGGGGCTTTATTGTCATGGGAAACATATGTTGACGTCGCCAAAGCAAATGAACTAGATAATAAACAAAAGTGAAATAAACAATACAAAATTATTAGTAAACATTACATTCACCAACATTCCAAAAGAATAAAGACATTTCCAATGTCATATTATGTCTACAAACAGTGTTGTCATGATTTGCAAATGGTTAAAGTACAAAAGGGAAAATAAATCAACATAAATATGGGTTGTATTTACAATGGTGTTTGTTCTTCACTGGTTGCCCTTTTCTTGTGGCAGCAGGTCACAAATCTTGCTGCTGTGATGGCACACAGTGGTATTTCACTCAATAGATATGGGAGTTTATCAAAATTGGATTTGTTTTCAAATTCTTTGTGGGTCTGTGTGTTCTGTGGGAAATATGTGTCTCTAATATGGTCATATATTTGGCAGGAGGTTAGGAAGTGCAGCTCAGTTTCCACCTCATTTTGTGGGCAGTGAGCACATAATCTGTCTTCTCTTTAGAGCCAGGTCTGCCTTCGGTGGTCTTCCTCAATAGCAAGGCTATACTCACTGAGTCTGTACGTAGTCAAAGCTTTCCTTAAGTTTGGGTCAGTCACAGTGGTCAGGTATTCTGCTACTGTGTACTCTCTGTTTAGGGCCAAATAACATTCTAGTTTGCTCAGTTGTTTTGTAAATTCTTTCCAATGTGTCAAATAATGATCTTTTTGTTTTCTCATGATTTGGTTGAGTCTAATTGTGTTGCTGTCCTGGGGCTCTGTGGGGTCTGTTTGTGTTCATGAACAGAGCCCCAGGATCAGCTTGCTTAGGGGACTCTTCTCCAGGTTTATTTCTCTGTGTGTGATGGCTTTGTTATGGAAGGTTTGGGAATCGCTTCATTTTAGGTGGTTGTAGAATTTAATGGTTCTTTTCCAGATTTAGATAATTAGCTGGTATCAGTGTAATTCTGCTCTACGTGCATTATTTAGTGTTTTACGTTGTACACAGAGGATATTTTTTTTGCAGAATTCTACATGCGGAGTCTACATTTGGTGTTTGTTCCATTTTATTAGGTTATTGGTTGGTGAGCGGACCCCAGACCTCACAACCATAAATGGCATAAATGGGTTCTATAACTGATTCAAGTACTTTTAGACAGATCTTAATTGGTATGTATAATGTTATGTAAAAAGCTGAATCTAGGGGCCCCAAAGCACATTTACACGTGGATCTCGCAGCTAGCTAGATGCTATCCGTGCGACTATTGGCTTATGTCGATCCCAGAGCAAACATCAATTAATCCGGAGCTAGCTGAAGAGTTCCATCAGTCACTCCCCATTTTACTGCCGACGCGGAGCCCCACCGGGCCTTCATGACTGGACTACCGACGTTATCTACACGAGGGAGTTATCCAACTGGCGCCTCCGTCGCGATGTTACCTGAACGCCCATCTGCAGCCCGCTAATCGTTAACTGTCTTATCGGCTGCTATCTGAATAGGTCTATCAGACAATTTTTCTTGGGTCACTATAACTATGTCTATTTTGCCAATTGATCCCCTCTACCACACGGAACCCCACTAATCTACCGACGGAAACGCACGAGGTGGCTAAAAACAGACCTCCATCCTATGCTAGCTTGCTACCGATGGCCCGGCTAGCTGTCTGAATCGCCGTGACCCCAACCAATCTCACTACTCACTGGACCCTTATGATCACTCGACTAAGCATGCCTCTCCTTAATGTCAATATGCCTTGTCCATTGCTGTTCTGGTTAGTGTTTATTGGCTTATTTCACTGTAGAGCCTCTAGCCCTGCTCATTATACCTTATCCAACCTTTCAGTTCCACCACCCACACATGCGATGACATCACCTGGTTTCAATGATGTTTCTAGAGACAATATCTCTCTCATAATCACTCAATACCTAGGTTTACCTCCACTGTATTCACATCCTACCATACCTTTGTCTGTACATTATACCTTGAAGCTATTTTATCGCCCCAGAAACCTCCTTTTATTCTCTGTTCCAGACATTCTAGACGACCAATTCTCATAGCTTTTAGCCGTACCCTTATCCTACTCCTCCTCTGTTCCTCTGGTGATGTAGAGGTTAACCCAGGCCCTGTAGCCCCCAGCAACACTCCCATTCCCCAGGCGCTCTCTTTTGTTGACTTCTGTAACCGTAATAGCCTTGGTTTCATGCATGTTAACATTAGAAGCCTCCTCCCTAAGCTTGTTTTATTCACTGCTTTAGCATACTCTGTCAACCTGGATGTTCTAGCCGTGTCTGAATCCTGGCTTAGGAAGACCACCAAAAATTCTGAAATCTTCATCCCTAACTACAACATTTTCAGACAAGATGGAACGGCCAAAGGGGGCGGTGTTGCAATCTACTGCAGAGAGAGCCTGCAGAGTTCTGTCCTACTATCCAGGTCTGTACCCAAACAATTTGAACATGTACTTTTAAAAATCCACCTCTCTAAAAACAAGTCACTCACCGTTGCCACCTGCTATAGACCACCCTCTGCCCCCAGCTGTGTTCTGGACACCATATGTGAACTGATTGCCCCCCATCTATCTTCAGAGCTCATACTGTTAGGTGACCTAAACTGGGACATGCTTAACACCCCAACCATCCTACAATCTAAGCTTGATGCCCTCAACCTCACACAAATGATCAATGAACCTACCAGGTACCACCCCAAAGCCATAAACACGGGCACCCTCATAGATGTCATCCTAACCAACTTGCCCTCTAAATACACCTCTGCTGTTTTCAACCAAGATCTCAGCGATCACTGCCTCATTGCCTGCATCAGAGCAGCTCACAGATTACTGTACCTGTACATAGCCTATCTATAATTTAGCCCAAACAACTACCTCTCCCCCTACTGTATTTATTTTGCTCCTTTGCACCCCATTATTTATATCTCTACTTTGCACATTCTTCCACTGCAAATCTACCATTCCAGTGTTTACCTCCCTTATCTCACCTCATTTGCTCACATTGTATATAGACTTGTTTTTCTACTGTATTATTGACTGTATGTTTGTTTTACTCCTTGTGTAACTCTGTGTCGTTGTATGTGTCGAACTGCTTTGCTTTATCTTGGCCAGGTCGTAGTTGTAAATGAGAACGTGTTTTCAACTTGCCTACCTGGTTAAATAAAGGTGAAATTAAAAATAAGTTTAAAAAACTGCTGAAACACAAGACTGGATCTTGGGGTCCCAAAGTCCTGCTGAATCTAGGAGTCCTAGGGGGCTGAATCAAGGGTTGACTGTAACAGGGTTGACTGTAACAGGGTTGACTGTAACATGGTTGACTGTAACAGGGTTGACTGTAACATGGTTGACTGTAACAGGGTTGACTGTAACAGGGTTGACTGTACCATGGTTGACTGTAACAGGGTTGACTGTAAAAATGGTTGACTGTAACAGGGTTGACTGTAACATGGTTGACTGTTACAGGGTTGACTGTAACAGGGTTGACTGTACCATGGTTGACTGTAAACATGGTTGACTGTAAAAATGGTTGACTGTAACAGGGTTGACTGTAACATGGTTGACTGTAACAGGGTTGACTGTAAACATGGTTGACTGTAACAGGGTTGACTGTAACAGGGTTGACTGTACCATGGTTAACTGTAAACATGGTTGACTGTAAAAATGGTTGACTGTTACAGGGTTGACTGTAACATGGTTGACTGTAACAGGGTTGACTGTAACATGGTTGACTGTAACAGGGTTGACTGTAACATGGTTGACTGTAACAGGGTTGACTGCAACAGGGTTGACTGTAACATGGTTGACTGTAAACATGGTTGACTGTAACAGGTTTGACTGTAAACATGGTTGACTGTAACAGGGCTGACTGTAACAGGGTTGACTGTACCATGGTTGACTGTAAAAATGGTTGACTGTAACAGGGTTGACTGTAAAAATGGTTGACTGTAACAGGGTTGACTGTAACAGGGTTGACTGTAACAGGGTTGACTGTAACAGGGTTGACTGTAACATGGTTGACTGTAAACATGGTTGACTGTAACAGGTTTGACTGTAAACATGGTTGACTGTAAACATGGTTGACTGTAACAGGGTTGACTGTAACATGGTTGACTGTAACAGGGTTGACTGTAACATGGTTGACTGTAACAGGGTTGACTGTAACGGGGTTGACTGTAAACATGGTTGACTGTACCAGGGTTGACTGTAACATGGTTGACTGAAAACATGGTTGACCTTAACAGGGTTTACTGTAACAGGGTTGACTGTAACAGGGTTGACTGTAACAGGGTTGACTGTAACAGGGTTGACTGTAACATGGTTGACTGTAACAGGGTTAAATCAGCCATGCATCCCTAGTCTGATGGGTAACAGGGTTGACGTTTTGTGCTCGACACACTCAGGTTTCCACCACACAAAAAATCAACCATAACATGGCCAAGAAAGTGTAGAACCAGATCACCTACTTTAACGCTATGACATCTCTATTAGATGTTTAATGTTCTCGTTTTGGAAAATATATCTTTTAAAAGGACTAGTTTCACCATTTTAAAACGAGAGTTCGGTTCACGGAACAGGGTTGATCTTAAAATGTGAGGGATGTGAATCACTATAACCACGTTAAATAAATATTTTTTAATATTTTTATATTTTTTAGAAATGACTTATGTCAAAGCAACACAATAACTAGGGCTTTACAACGATGCTGAAAACCTGGAGAAATCTTTGTATTAAGTAGGTTTTAAAAAATCTTCCTAGAAGTGACAAAGGGTTGATGGAGAAACATCTGAAAACGCTGAATTTGGATATTTTATGAAAATTCAGATTTTTTTTGTACTGTCCATGTGGTCTATATTAAAGGGCACTTCATTTAATATAATATGATTTAAAAATGCAATATTGGTGCACAATTTCGACACAGAACCTTAAAGGGATATAAAAGGCACACATTTTATGGAAAGACCCCGATATCATTCTCTTTTGAAACACTACAAACATTTCACACACAAAAACAGATTAATTTGTAAACATTTCTAGTAAAGATTTTCCCTTTTTCAATCTCTAAGCAAACCAATGCTTCTTTACAAAACAACAACAGTGGAAGACCCTGGTGTGAACCGAGGATCCAGGGTAGGTTGGGGGGAAACGCACAGTACATGTGGCTCCACAGCGTACGGACAAACACTACCCTCTACTGGCAGTATTCTCTACCCTCTACTGCCAGAGGATCCAGGGTAGCTTGGGGGGAATGGAAACGCACAGTACATGTGGCTCCACAGCGTACGGACAAACACTACCCTCTACTGGCAGTACTCTCTACCCTCTACTGGCAGTACTCTCTACTGGCAGTACTCTCTACCCTCTACTGGCAGTACTCTCTACTCTCTACTGGCAGTACTCTCTACTGGCAGTACTCTCTACCCTCTACTGGCAGTACTCTCTACTCTCTACTGGCAGTACTCTCTACTGGCAGTACTCTCTACCCTCTACTGGCAGTACTCTCTACTGGCAGTACTCTCTACCCTCTACTGGCAGTACTCTCTACTCTCTACTGGCAGTACTCTCTACCCTCTACTAGCAGTACTCTCTAATGGCAGTACTCTCTACCCTCTACTGGCAGTACTCTCTACCCTCTACTGGCAGTACTCTCTACTGGCAGTACTCTCTACTGGCAGTACTCTCTACTCTCTACTGGCAGTACTCTCTACACTCTACTGGCAGTACTCTCTACCCTCTACTGGCAGAACTCTCTATCCTCTACTGGCAGAACTCTCTACTGGCAGTACTCTCTATCCTCTACTGGCAGTACTCTCTACACTCTACTGGCAGAACTCTCTACCCTCTACTGGCAGTACTCTCTATCCTCTACTGGCAGTACTCTCTACTCTCTACTGGCAGTATTCTCCACCCTCTACTGGCAGTACTCTCTATCCTCTACTGGCAGTACTCTCTACCCTCTACTGGCAGTACTCTCTATCCTCTACTGGCAGTACTCTCTATCCTCTACTGGCAGTACTCTCTACTCTCTACTGGCAGTACTCTCTACCCTCTACTGGCAGTATTCTCTATCCTCTACCGGCAGTACTCCTACTCTCTACTGGCAGTACTCTCTACTGGCAGTACTCTCTACCCTCTACTGGCAGTACTCTCTACCCTCTACTGGCAGTACCCTCTACTGACAGTACTCTCTACCCTCTACTGGCAGTACTCTCTACCCTCTACTGGCAGTACTCTCTACTGGCAGTACTCTCTACTGGCAGTACTCTCTACTCTCTACTGGCAGTACTCTCTACACTCTACTGGCAGTACTCTCTACCCTCTACTGGCAGAACTCTCTATCCTCTACTGGCAGAACTCTCTACTGGCAGTACTCTCTATCCTCTACTGGCAGTACTCTCTACACTCTACTGGCAGAACTCTCTACCCTCTACTGGCAGTACTCTCTACCCTCTACTGGCAGTACTCTCTACCCTCTACTGGCAGTACTCTCTACCCTCTACTGGCAGTATTCTCTATCCTCTACCGGCAGTACTCTCTACTCTATACTGGCAGTACTCTCTACTGGCAGTACTCTCTACCCTCTACTGGCAGTACTCTCTATCCTCTACTGGCAGTACTCTCTATCCTCTACTGGCAGTACTATCTACCCTCTACTGGCAGTACTTACTCTCTACCCTCTACTGGCAGTACTCTCTACCCTCTACTGGCAGTATTCTCTATCCTCTACCGGCAGTACTCTCTACTCTCTACTGGCAGTACTCTCTACTGGCAGTACTCTCTACCCTCTACTGGCAGTACTCTCTATCCTCTACTGGCAGTACTCTCTATCCTCTACTGGCAGTAACTCTCTACCCTCTACTGGCAGTACTCTCTACCCTCTACTGGCAGTATTCTCTATCCTCTACCGGCAGTACTCTCTACTCTCTACTGGCAGTACTCTCTACTGGCAGTACTCTCTACCCTCTACTGGCAGTACTCTCTACCCTCTACTGGCAGTACCCTCTACTGGCAGAACTCTCTACCCTCTACTGGCAGTACTCTCTATCCTCTACTGGCAGTACTCTCTACTCTCTACTGGCAGTATTCTCCACCCTCTACTGGCAGTACTCTCTATCCTCTACTGGCAGTACTCTCTACCCTCTACTGGCAGTACTCTCTATCCTCTACTGGCAGTACTCTCTACCCTCTACTGGCAGTACTCTCTACCCTCTACTGGCAGTACTCTCTACCCTCTACTGGCAGTATTCTCTATCCTCTACCGGCAGTACTCTCTACTCTCTACTGGCAGTACTCTCTACTGGCAGTACTCTCTACCCTCTACTGGCAGTACTCTCTACCCTCTACTGGCAGTACTCTCTACCCTCTACTGGCAAGACCCTCTACTGACAGTACTCTCTACCCTCTACTGGCAGTACTCTCTACCCTCTACTGGCAGTACCCTCTAGTGGCATTACTCTCTACCCTCTAACCTCTGATGGCAGAAGGAGTGCTATGATAACAAACACTGCCCTCTGTTTGGCAGTATGTGTAAATACGTTCCAGGCACTCTGACCCTGGCACAGTGGAATCAGGCACTCTAGACCCTGGCACAGTGGAATCAGGCACTCCAAACCCTGGCACAGTGGAATCAGGCACTCTGACCCTGGCACAGTGGAATCAGGCACTCCAAACCCTGGCACAGAGGAATCAGGCACTCCAAACCCTGGCACAGTGGAATCAGGCACTCTGACCCTGGCACAGTGGAATCAGGCACTCCAAACCCTGGCACAGTGGAATCGGGTACTCTAGACCCTGGCACTCTATCCCTCCATCCCTCCATCCTTCCATCCCTCCATCCCTCCATCCCTCTATCCCTCCATCCCTCTACCCCTCCACCCCTCCATCCCTCCACCCCTCCATCCTTCCATCTCTCCATCCCTCCATCCCTCCATCCCTCCATCCCTCCATCCCTCCATCCCTCCATCCCTCCATCTTTCCATCCCTCCATCCCTCCACCCCTCCATCCCTCCATCTTTCCATCCCTCCATCCATCCACCCCTCCATCCCTCCACCCCTCCATCCTTCCATTCCTCCACCCCTCCATCCCTCCATCCCTCCACACCTCCATTCCTCCATCCCTCTATCCCTCCATCCCTCCATCCCTCCACCCCTCCATCTCTCTCAGCATTCAGCTCAGATATGTCTAATTCCTCTAAACACTCTCTCTCAGCATTCAGCTCAGATATGTCCCTCCTCTAAACACTCTCTCTCAGCATTCAGCTCAGATATGTCCCTCCTCTAAACACTCCCTCTCAGCATTCAGCTCAGATATGTCCCTCCTCTAAACACTCTCTCTCGTTAGACCCATAATCCACCCATCACATCCTAATTTGCCAAATAAATCACACTTCACTTATTTTTTCTCTCTCTCGCTCCCTCCCTCTCTCAGCCTTGTTAACCCTGTCGACAGTTTCTATGACGACACGCTCATCCAGGACACTTCATTGGATGTGGCAGATGGTAATTTGCATGCCAGACTATTTTTCTTATCATTGGAATGGCTGTCTTTCTTTCTTTCTCTCTCTCTCTCTCTCATCTCTCTCTCTCTCCTCTCTCTCTCTCTC